>NC_090748.1:63655197-63672697 GCF_036898095.1 Palaemon carinicauda
TATGAAATATTACACTTCTTATTCAATCATACTGAGATGTGTTAGATCCTGTCGGGTTATTCGGGGGGGAGGGAATTTCGAGTTACCACAATAGGGTACAGTCTTTGTCTCATATACAGATAACCAGTGAGTATCTTACCTTGCAAACAAAGTTAAAAAATGAATATACAACATTATCCTTATTTTAGAATAAATAACTTGAGAATTATCTTCTTTCTATCTAAAAAGATGAAACCAAGCTGTGTGCATCACTTTTTGAGTGCCATTTTTGTTACCATCAGTAAGATTCAATTCTCAGCTTCCGTTAGATAATGCTAGAGCCCCTAAATGAGGAGGAAATTTATAACTAACAGATGTTATCGTCAGTGGTTTTGACACTTTTATTCTGAAACAATTATCGACGAACATACAGATGAAAAAACACTTTGAACACTGATTTTCCCATAGGACCTTCCAATTCTTTATGCCATCTACCCTTTTTCTTTAGCACTGTGATGCTCCTCACCAGGAATAGCATATATATATATATATATATATATATATATATATATATATATATATATATATGTATATTTATTTATGTATGTATAAGTAAATGTTTATGTGTATATTTATATCATCGGTGCTCATCCTCAAACAAAAGGTCAACGGAACTTACGTTCCCATAGACTATGAAAATATTTTGGCCATAAGAAAGAGTACATCAAACATTATATTGATAGAAAATTATTCATAACTCACATTGATTAATCACTAAAATTATAATGCATGCATCCTTTAATAAAATATATAATGGAAATAAAAAATCATTGTTATTATCATTACATGGCAATCTGCAACCCTAGTTGGTAAGACCAAGTACCCTGAATACAAACAAGGTAAAAAAATGAGAGGTAAAAAATAAAAAATATGATAAGCAAATGTAAATTAAGTACAAAAAAAAAGTTGATAATTTAAGTAACAAGACTCATGTTTGTGTTTGCGTACATTGTTTTCGTGCATTGATAGAGTGTAATGCCATGTCCTAAGCATAAAATGTTTCTTTTCTAGGGTGATGGGATTCGTGAACAAGGCAGTTGGCAGACTCGATCAGCCAGAGAAACTGTTACCACTTTTGTCTGATTGTGGAAAGAGTCACTACTACTACGGCGCTAATATCAGCTATATTGATGTATGTATCATTTTCACTGTTTATCTTTTTTTTTTTTTTTTTTTTTTTTTTGAGAAATGTTTGGAAGGGTTTTAAGATACCTGAATGAAGTATTCAGGCCCTGAGTCACCCAAACTACTTTTAATTCGTTTCAATGGATAAATAGGTACCATTAGTTTATCTTAAAACAATCTGAGGCGCTATCAATTCATGGTATCTTTCAGTTATCTATCAGGGAAGAGTTACTTTAATAAATATTACTTAATCAACAATCTCAACTACCCAAAACTTTAAGGCCCACTTGATAAATTGGCAAAGATATAACATTTTAACGGTCTCAATAGACGAACAAGAATTTATTTTTGGACCCATGAAATTCAACTCAAAATGATTCCTTTTAATTTTCATCATCATTATTCAAAGACAGTAAAGGGAAGACAGGAATGTAGCTAGAATTTCTGTGAACATTTGCCGCTTTAGTAGGTCACGGCTACAACAGACGGCGATGAAATATTGTGCAATTGACGTCTGTTACTCATTTACTCAGGTCATTGTTGCCAGATGGAAAAATTTCACCAGCGTTCTTTTCAAACTATGATCGTTGTTTTTTATGAAGCATGATACAAATCTATGCTTCCCCATCAATAAAACAAATTTTATCATTTAGAAAAATAAACGTACCAATGTTTTTTTTTATTTTACCATTGAAGCTCAGTAAGTTGTATTTCCATCCTTCTCAAGGGAATTTGGGATCCCATAATGTGATAACACTGACTCAAGATTTCAAAACAATGGAAGCAATGACATCGTTATAAATAAAACAAGTAGCAAATGTTTAATATATTGCCCCTTAAGAATAGACTATCGTCAAATGGTGCAGTTTTCTTCCATTTATCGATGCAAAGTAAAGGTTAGGTTGTATATTTACTGTATATATGGTTACAACTAGCTGAAAATGTGTACTTTATCAAAGTCCGAGCTTATACATTGAAAGAGGGCCTAATAGAGACTAAAGCCATTTCGAGAGGTCTTTATTTTGCTAAGTGCAAACTCGTACCTCTAGAAACCAAAAATCACATTCAATTCAGAAAAAAAGCAGGTCATGTTTTCTGACCTTACCTCACTATGGTACGAGTAAAGTATGACTCTCAACAAGCCTAAGACAATATTAGAACACTCACCACTAATCTTCTCCCCCCCTAGTTTAGTCTTGCATTTTGTAGATGTATGCAGCCTTAAGTTAGCCATATACACAGTCGGCTGTTTAATGATAGCAATAAATATCGCATATACGTATTAAATTTCGTATCAACTCTTATTGTGTAAAGGAAGAGAGTCCTTAGCTTATGAGAAAGTAAATGAACGACCTATATGAGTATCAAAAAGAATATAGGTATTAAAATGATCAGTACAATTCAATACAAATAAATTGAAAAGCACTGGAGGAAAAATAATAGACCAATCGTTGGATAACTATCATAGTAACATTATTTTTAGGCTCAAGCCATGTCGTCCTGATGGAAGGTTCCTATAAGTAGCTTCCAAGGGATATTTGAACTACAGTGATATTCCCAGAGAATTTACCTTTATGTCTCCAGAATTCTAACTCCTGGCACGAATATCCTTAAAGTTTCTTTTAAGGATATTGCATAATCAGGCGATATATATCTTGATACGACACATAGCAATCTTCACCCCGAATAGCGTTTTCGCCTCGAGAAGGAAGATTGGCAAATTAGAAGGGGAGCTGTTATCAAGGTTACCCTTCCTCCCATACTACTATTGAGTATCTAGATGGCGCCATATCCAAGATGGTGGTTATTCCTATTTTTGTAGCGAATTTGCATGGTGGTGTTCCCTGTTGATCGAACCTTTTGATCGATTTTGAGAGGATTATTATGCAATCTCCAGCTTTTTTCGCCTCTGGAAAGTTGAGTATTCATTCTTTACAATGTATAGTTTTTAGCTTCTGCTCCACAGTGAAATTAGAGTAATTAATTGTGTTAGGAGCTAGGCCTGTCACCGGAGGCGCCATGGGCGCTATCGTTCATTATGCATGTGTTATTTAGTTAGCAGAATGATTCCCGGTTGTAATAGTAGTAATAAATTATGAAAGCTATTTAGGCACAATTATACTAGTAAAGATATTTATTTCATGCATAATTTCCTCTTCCTTTTGTCGATTGTATACGTTAGAGTTTCGGCGATTTAGGTAACCGAGATCTCGTCTTGCCTAGGCTAGCTAGCCTAGGCGTTGTGGCATACATTAAGACATTATCCCTGTTTACCCTCGTGTATCGTTTTATTAATTCAATGGGAGATAGTACATCTCCTAGAATTATATAACTCAATACTTGTCTCCTGTGGAGATTTAAGGGTAATCCCTCCTTCCCTCTGAGTGCAGCCATAGGCTACAACTCTATCTTGGTCTTGCCATTGAGTAGACAATCAGGCTTGACTAGGCTAGTGTAGTCTGTCTCTTTCCCTGGCCGGCAGATGGCCGACTTTGGGTTTTTGACAGAACCTCTGAGTATTCAGCCTTTTGCCGGTGGCCGGCCGGCAGGGTGAGTAGTCATTCCCCTGCCGGCCTCAGCCGCCGGCTTATTAGGCTAGACCTCCCCAGGCCCCACTTGAAGTGGTTGTAAGATGCCGCCACCTTCTCCCCTGCGGTCTAGAAGACTAGTCCTGTGCTCACAGACCTTAGGCTGAAGAATAGACATTCTTCTGCTGCCTAGGATGGCGCCGGCACTGAAACGATGTTTCTCCCATGTTGAGAGGGGGCGGCAAGCCTGCCGCCTCCCCTTAACTCTATTGGCAAACCCTAGGTTGAAGAATAGATATTCTTCTGCCGCCTAGGACGGCGCCGATATTGAAACAGAGTTTCTTCGTTGTGTGGTAGGACCGGCAACCATGCCGCTTCCTTCCACACTTCATACAGGACCTTTTCCTTACCCCCTCTATCCTTTAGCGATGACTTAGACATCGCATTCCTTGTGGCCGTCGTCCTGCAATCTCACCGCTTGCCAGCGGGTTGTGGGGCCGGCCGGGCTCCTACTTACGCAGCTGTTTAGCCACTCAGTCTTTCCCTTACGGACATAGGATTGTGCCGGCTATGGCGGCTGCCGGTGGGAGACCCCTCTGCCGCTGAAGGTTCTTCAGTCCTCCCTTGGACTGCCATCCACAGATTGCCGGCAATGGTCTTTGTGGCTGGATGGAAGCCTGTATGATGCATTCTCCCCTTCCATTTGAACCTTCCTTCTGGAGGAAGGCAGTAAGTTTATATACTTACATCCTTATTTAGTGTAATCATACATTGAAATAAGGCAGTTCTTCACTCCATGCTTTCTCTCTCTCTATCACCTAGTGCCGCCAGGTACTAGCCGGCCGGGCCGGCGCTGTCAGGTACTTACTCAGTCGGCGGCATGCCGACTGTACCGGTGCCGCCGGATACAAACCTGCCGGCAATATACCAGACCGGTAGCATGCCGGCCGGGCCAGCGCCGTCAGGTACTTACTCAGTCGGCGGCATGCCGACTGTACCGGTGCCGCCGGATACAAACCTGCTGCCCATATGCCGGCTGGACTGTGCCTCCAGGGACTAGCTCTGCCAGCAATATGCCGACTGAATTACAGTATATGATCATACAGTAGCCAGTATATTTGCAGTAGAGTATATACTGCAGATAGAAAACTATTGTATATATTATACAGTAGTTAATTTCCAACATATCTTGTGTATCCTTGCCCAGTCTTTTGCTGAGACCAATCCTATATTGAAGGAATAGAATTCCTTCAATACTCTGATTAGAAATCAGTCTACAATTTACCCTACAATATTGAATATTTAGAAGGGTCAGTGGTAGAACACTTTCTATCGCTAAAGGTTAGAACCCTTATCTTTGAGCTTCCCTGATCAGGAAGTTCTATAGTTGTAATATTGGAAGGGAACGTCACAGGAATTGGTTGGGTGGGATACACAAGTATGTGTCTTATTTAATTTCTAGTCCGGTCGGCGACATGACGACCGGACCGTACCGCCAGGTGCTATCCATGCCGGCAACACACCGGCTGAACTACAGTATATGATTATACAGTAGCTAGTATATTTGTAATATAGTATATATTGCAAACAGAAAACTATAGTATTATAATACAGTAGTTAGTTTCTAACATATCTTGTGTACCCTTGTACAGGCTTTTGCTGAGACTGAACCTATATTGAAAGAATTGAATTCCTTCAATACTCTGATTGGAAATCAGTTAATACTTATCCCCCAATATTAAATAATTAGAAGGGTCAGTGGTAGTGTACACTTCTTCTATCCCTAGGGGTTAGAACCCTTCTCTTTCGAGATGCCCTGATAAAGGAAACTCTTTATCTTTAATATTGGGGGGAGATTACAGCAATTGGCTGGGAGGGATACACAAGTATGTGTCTTTCCCTATTTCTTTCTAGCTTACTATCCTAAGCTATAATGATTAAAATATGAATAATTAAATATCTGTTTAGCATGTGAGATAAACAATCATATACTCATTTTGTTTTCCTTTCTTTACAGGAGGAGCCCCAGATGACATGCGATGCGATCTTCTGCAATCTTAGGAGTAAGTACTTCTACGGTCATAGAGCATGCAGGTCTCATGCCCCTTGCACCATTATTACCGAATCCCTGTAATATTGGGACCCCCAAGTCTGCAATATCTGCCGGACCTTAGTGACCGAAGGTTTTGATGACCCCAAGTCAATGGAGTCTAGAGATGCGGCACGTAAAAATCTACGCAAATGGGTATGAGGGTTCCAGGAAAACTCTCCGGGACCATACCTACCAAACGATAGGATGCGTAGTTTACTGTTCCCGAAAGTGGTAGTGAATTGGTTGTGCCCCAAGCACGACTCGCGCCTCCCTGTGTCCAGATTACCATTAAGATGAATGGCAGGGAGGCACCCCTGGGAGAAGATGACGATATCATGTCGGAATTTCTTCCGTCTGTGCCGGCCCCGGAGCCATTACCCTCGACGTCTTCACCTTCTACCCCTCCACTGGACAATACAAGCCAGGCGCTGGCCCATCTTACGGATTTAATGGAGAACATTCACAAACGAGGTGAAACAAGGGAAGCGAAATTCAAGAGAGAGCTCAGTAAAGCTCCACTTATCACCTCCCGAGGGTCATTCAAGCAACCCAGAGACCAAGACCTCCCGACTTGCTCCAAAACCAATTCCTGGAGGTATGCGAAGCTTATGCCGATTTTGAACGGCAAACTCTACATCTCAGAGAAGATGGGAGCTGTCCCCCCAGATGACATCCAGTTTTGGCCAAACTTTAACGCTTTCCCTGATTTCTTCATTCGACTGAAGCATGAACCAATATCAAAAGAGGAGACAGAATCGGAGGAAGTCATGGTTTTCGACCACGATAAGGCACAGGCTCTCTTGTCAAGTAGCCTGAGAAAGGCGGGTTATTCGGTATCGAGAGTATCCGCCTTGAGCAAGAAACACCCTACCTTTCTTTCCCCTGATTCAATAGCATTCCCCTTTATGTGGAAGGCGTTTAAATCTGTTGCCAAGGCAGTGGAGGCAGACAAACCATGCCCTGCACTTGAGGAGTGCAGGCCTCTGTCACTAACCTTACCCATGCAGGAGAAGGAATGGAAGGAAGTCCACCTAACCTTCTCAGTAGGGAAACTGGACAGGGACATGGCTGGACGACAGTTTAGCTAGAATCTCCCTAAACTTTCAGAGTTTCTCTTGTGCAAGGAACAAGAGACAAAGGAGAGACTTGTGGCCTCTTTATCCCTACAAAACTGCATAGAGATGTGTGGAGGCCAACGAGGTACCCCAGACATGCTCATGGTCTTGGCCAAAATGCATATGGCCACCTTAGTAAAAGGCCTATATGCTTTTATGAAGGCTAGGAGAGCCTGTAGAGAGTTCGTGTTCGCTGCTGCAACAGTGAAACACGAGCCCAGGAAGCTGATATCTTCCAACATCTGGGGTAAAGACCTCTTTCCAAACGATGTAGTCAAAGAGGTAGTCGAGAAAGCTATCACGGAGAATAGGAACCTTCTCCAGAAGTAGGGCATCTCTTCAAAGAGGAAGTCTTCCCCGGATGTGGGTCCCAAACCTAAAAGGAAGACGAAAAAGCCTATACTTTCCCCTCGGCCTGCTCAACAACACCCCACAGTTTCTATGACCGCGGTGCCCCAGGTAGGCGGTCGAGGAGGTAAACCGTCCGATCAATCGAAGCAAGGAGACGCTTCCGGTACGAGGGAGGCTCCAACAATTTCAGGATCGTTGGACCTTCGATCCTTGGGCCCAAGGCCTAATCAAGATTGGACTAGGAAACTAGACATATCTCCACAATTACTTCCTCAACTTTTCCAACACTTCAACCCCGTATCAGAATAGTAAACCCTATAGCTCTTGAGCGTACAGGTTATAAGGAAAGCAAAGTCCATCAAATTTCAGGGAAGGCTGTTTTGTGTTCCCGAGAAGGACTCAAGAAAACTCGGAGTCATTCTGGACTTGTTGCCACTCAACAAGTTCATAAGAAACAGCAAGTTCCAGATGTTAATCCTTCTACACATAAGGACCCTATTGAAAAAAAAGGGGCACTCACAGTCTCAATAGACCTGACAAATGCCTATTGGCATCTTCTAGTCAGTCGCCCCCACTCCCTCTACCTAGGATTCATGTTGAAGAAGATAAAGTATGTTCTAAGCGCCATACTCTTCGGACTAAACATAGTTCCAAGTATCTTCACGAAATTGGCAGATGCAGTCGTGTAACAACCACGCCAAGAAACTGTTCAGGTAACAAAGTACCTGGACGACTGGCCGGTGTGGGCAGCACCCGAAGCAGCTGGTCTGCAAACCTCCAAGGAGGTAACCCAGTTCCTGGAACTTCTGGGATGCAAAATCAACTTCAAGAAGTCTCGACTCTTTCCATCTCAAAGGTTTCAATGACTGAAAGTCCATTGGAACCTGAGGTCACATTGTCTCTCCTTTCTCTTAGGGAAGAAGAAGGAGATCGCAGGGTCGGTCAAAAGATTACTCTAATCCGACAGGATTTCAAGACGCTAACAGGAAAGAGTACTGGATTCTCTCCAGTTCGCAGCAGTGACAGACCCAGTGCTAAGAGCACAGCTGAAAAATGCGTCAGGAGTCTGGAGAAGATACACATCAAGCGCTCAAAGAGATCTAAAATGACTAATATCGGCCTTACTTTGATCACTTCTCAACTCATGGTCAAAGGCCAAGAGCCTAATGAGGACCGTGCCCTTGCAACCACCTCTACCATCGATGATCATCCAGATGGATGCCTCGACGGAAGAATGGGGATTTTCATTCCCATCAAAAGAAAGTCCAAGGGATTTGTTCATCTCTGTTCAAGGCCCTTTTCATTAACATTTGGGAAGCCATGGCAGTCCTTTTGACGTTGGGAAAACTCTCCCCACGCAGATCAGCCCTCATCAGGCTTATCTTGGACAGCGAAGTGATAGTGAGACATCTGAGCCGATAAGGCGAGAGATCGTCCCAGATAATCTACGTGATATTAGCCATCCCTTGCTTAACGAAACGGCACCTATCAGCAGTTCACTTACAAATCATCCGCAATGTGACAGCGGAGGCTCTACTCGGGCTCAAGCCGATAGAGTCAGAATAGTCCACAGACGCAGACTCATTCTCTTCCATCTTGGAACAACTCACGGAACTGCAGAACGGCCTCTTCGTGACGAACGTCATCAAGAAACTACCTCGATATGTAGCCCCATAAGAGGACCCTCTAGAGTAGATAAGGGACGCCATGTCCCTAGTTTGGAACGGATGGACCCGTAATTTCCTGTTCCTTCCATCCAATCTCCTGCTGAAGGTCCTCAACATGCTGAGACCCTTCCAAGGAGCGGCAGCTCTAATGGCTCCCAAATAGCCCAAGAGCTACTGGTCCCCTCTAGTGAGGGAACTGAAGCTGAGGCTGGCTCTTGTACCGAACCCAGCACTGTCTCAACGGGTTCAGAAGTTAACTGTCTTCGGTTCATCACAGAGAACCCAAAACCTTCATTTCATGATTTTCTCGCCCTAGCAGTTAAGAATAGATTTGGGATCTCAAAAGGCAGTATAGGCTTCTTAGAAGAATACAAGTCTAAGTCAACTAGAAGACAATATGAATCGTCTTGGAAGAATTGGGTTTCAATAGACTTCTGTTCGTCCTTCTTTATCCACCTTCATAATCAAGGTCTGGCAACTAGCACGATAACTACGTGTAAGCAAGCCTTGACTAGACCTCTTCTATATGCCTTTCAAGTGGATCAGACAAACGAAAGCATGCGCTAGACTTAGGCCTGCAGCTCCTCCGAAGCCCATTCCATGGTCTTTAGACAAGGTCCTACATTGTGCTTCATCTGGGGATGATGAAGATTGTTCTCTCAAAGATCTAACCCAGAAGGTTATTTTCCTGTTCACTATAGCCTCAGGGGCTAGAGTTATTATTATTATAATTATTATTATTATTATTATTAGCCAAGCTACAACCCTAGTTGGAAAAGCAACATCCTATAAGCCCTAGGGCTCCAACAGGGAAAAATAGCCCAGTGAGGAAAGGATATAAGGAAATAAATAAATGATGAGAATAAATTAACAATATATCATTCTAAAAACAGTAACAGTGTCAAAACAGATACGTCCTATATAAACTATTAACAACGTCAACAACAGATATGTCATATATAAACTATAAAAAGACTCATGTCAGCCTGGTCACCATAAATACATTTGCTCCAACTTTGAACTTTTGAAGTTCTACTGGTTCAACTACCCGATTAGGAAGATCATTCCACAACTTGGTCACAGCTGGAATAAAACTTCTAGAATACTGTGTAGTAATGAGCTTCATGATCGAGAAGGCCTGGCTATTAAAATTAACTGCCTCCCTATTATTACGAACAGGATAGAATTGTCCAGGGAGATCTGAATGTGAAGGATGGTCAGAGTTATGAAAAATCTTATGCAACATGCATAATGAACTAATTGAATGACGGTGCCAAAGATTAATATCTAGATCAGGAATAAGAAATTTAATAGACCATTAGTTTCTGTCCAACAAAATAAGCTGAGAATCAGCAGCTGAACCCTAGACAGGAGAACAATACTCAAAACAAGATAGAATGAAAGAATTAAAACACTTCTTCAGAATAGATTGATCATTGAAAATCTTGTAAGACTCTCTCAATAAGCCAATTTTTTGTGCAATTAAAGAAGACACAGACCTAATGTGTTCCTACAAAAGTAAATTTGCTGTCGAGAATCACATTTTAAAAGAGTCATACAAATTTGAAGAAACATTATCAATACTGAGATCCGGATGTTGAGGAGCCATCGTCCTTGACCTACTTACAATCATACTTTGAGTTTTATCAGGATTCAACTTCATACCCCATAATTTGCACCATGCACTAATTGTAGCTAAATCTCTATTAAGGGATTCACCAGCCCTAGATCTACATTCAGGGGATGGAATTGATGCAAAGAGAGTAGCATCATCTGCATATGCAACAAGCTTGTTTTCTAGGCCAAACCACATGTCATGTGTATATAGTGTGAAAAGTAATGGGCCAAGAACACTACCCTGAGGAACACCAGATATCACATTCCTATATTCACTATGGTGCCCATCAACAACAACTCTTTGAGATCTATTACTTAAAAAAACAATAATAATGCTAAGAAACGACCCATCCAATCCCAACTGTTTGAGTTTGAAAACAAGGGCCTCATAATTAACACGGTTGAAGGCAGCACTAAAATCAAGGCCAATAATACGAACTTCCTGACCACAATCAAGGGATTTCTGTACAGCGTTGGAGAGTGTAAGAAGGGCATCACATGCTCCAAGGCCTTTACGAAAACCAAATTGCAAACTAGGGAGCAGATGATTACCTTCAGCAAATCTATTAAGAGGTTTTGCCAAAAGACATTCAAAAACTTTAGATAATATGGGAGTTATGGAAATTGGGCGGTCATCAGTGGGACTTGAGCTACCACAAACACATTTACATAGAAGAGTAACATTACCAATTCTCTAACAAGTGCTAAAAGCTCCTCTTCTTGCTAACTTGCACAAAATAACAGATAACTTTGGAGCTAAGAAATCTGCTGTCT
Organism: Palaemon carinicauda; assembly: GCF_036898095.1. Taxonomy (NCBI): domain Eukaryota; kingdom Metazoa; phylum Arthropoda; class Malacostraca; order Decapoda; family Palaemonidae; genus Palaemon; species Palaemon carinicauda. The sequence continues at coordinate 63,666,506 of NC_090748.1, forward strand.
TTATAAAAAACAAAGGAAAAATAACATTTGGGTCTACACCTCCATAATCATCAAGGTCCATCAACAGAGCTTTTATCTCACGAGATCGAAAAGCTAAACTAGTTAGTTTAGCCTCAGGAAAAAGGGAATGAAGAAGTTCAAGTTTTTCATTACTCTGTTTACTGTCAAAAACATCAGCCAAAAGGGTTGCCTTTTCATTTGGACAGTGAGTGACTGAGCCATCTGGTTTAAGTAAAGGAGGAACTCTTGCATTTACACCAAAGAGTGCAGATTTAAGGGTAGACCACCATTTATGTTCCTGAGTTGTACCAGAAAGGTTTTCTTTTATGGTTAAAGTGTACTCCTTTTCAGTTGAGGCATAAACTCTCTGAGCAAAAGCTCGAAGCTGAGTATAGTTGTTCCAGGGCAAATCTGATCTGTTACCCTTCCAAAGAGGATGGGCCTCCTGCTTCTCCAAATAAGCACGTCTACAATCATCATTGAACCACGGTTTGTCCTTCACTCGCTACCTTAGCACACGAGAAGGGATACGCCTATCAATTATGTTGACTAGATTCTCATTCAAAGGGACAACAAGATCTACACTACTATATAATTGTGACCAATTCAAGCACAAAAGATCAAGCAAAATCCCATTCCAGTCTTCTTGGGATTTCATATAAATTTTACAAGAGTATGATATATCAGGGACAGGCTGCTCAGTCTTCACTAGTAATGAAATCAAGGCATGATCAGATGTCCCGACTGGAGAACCAACCATACTAGTTATAACGCCAGGGAAGTCAGTGTATACGAGGTTCAAGCAATTACCAGATCTGTGAGTAGCTTCATTTAGGATTTGCTCACAGACTGATTCAGAGGCAAAGCCTAAAGCTCTTAAGTTAGTGAAATAGTAGCCATATCAAGAAATGAGGGCCACATTCAGTTCACAGAAGTGGGAGAACTGAATCTCTTTCCTGATCCAGCTTTTCTCGCCAAGAACGAGCTACCCACTAATAGATGGGGTCCCTGGAGAATCTGCCCTCTGGAGGAAGATGTCTCTATGTCCGGTGGAGTGTCTAAAGGTCTATCTTCATAGAACTTCAGACTTCAGGGGAGGACAGCCCTTCAAAGGATCAAACTTATCCCTAAAACAACTGAGGGCGAAGCTCACCTACTTCATTCCCAGAGCGGATCCTGACAGTACACCCGCAGGTCATGATCCGAGGAAAATTGCTTCATCACTGAACTTTTTTCAGTATATGGACTTTGAGCGTCTGCACTTACATACTGGATGGAAATCATCCAGAGTGTTCTACAAACATTACACTAAGCAAGTTCATGAACTGAAGCATTGTGTGGTGGCGGCAGGTAGTGTATTAAAACCTGTCGTCTAGTGCTGTGATGAACAGTTAATTGATTGGGACTATCAATTAGGGTGAAAAGGTGTTGACACTCCCAGTGCGATACCTTTTAAGTTCAAAATCTCAGTAGTGGAATTATACAGATAACACTTGTGCCGTGTGTACGTAGTACACAGTGTTGATAGTATACAACATTTACAGAATATATATTGGGAAGATTTATCAAAATTTTTAGTTTTAGAAGGGCACTCATCATTTCATCCCTTTCAGGGAGGGAAAAATATTTTCTGTATACATTGTACTTATAATTCCTTCAACACGTTACATTCGTTACACTCGTTTTTCCATTTAGTCATTTATTCGAAATAAATGTCTATCAGAATGTAATTGTGTCCTATTTGGCCCTGCAATTTGTACACTAAATATGCCAGAGTTCTCTTACTTATTTAGTTAAGTAAACCTCATATCATTGTATGCTTACGAACAATGGATATAGTTGATACTTGTATTATTCTGACAATATATACAAACCTTGAGACTGTTTGTATATCTGGTGTATACTTATGTTTTTTAATACAATATATGCTAACCTTGAGGCCCCTTTTCTACTGTCTAGTATGACTCTTCCCTGCAGGGGGCAGGAAGCACTAATATTGTCTATGATTAGTGGTAATGACGGATAACGGTAACGTCATTTGTCTCAATGGTCCAGATAACCATAGAAAAATTGTCCCAAGGTTAAGGCAACTAGGAAAATCCACAGATACAGTACTTTCTAGTAATTCTCTGGTAAACTTCCATCAGGACGACATGGCTTGAGCCCAAAAAACATATTTTGGGTGACGAGAAAAATCTATTTTTGGGTGAGATAGCCATGTCGTCCTGATGGACCCGCCCACCTTTTCTATAGAAAAGGCATTGGCAGGATCCCTCCTGAAACTACTATATCTCTAGTACCATGCTCAATGCTACTTGGAATGATCGCCATCTTGGATATGGCACCATCTAGATACTCAATAGTAGTATGGGAGGAAGGGTAATCTTGATAACGGCTCCCCTTCTAATTTGCCAATCTTCCCCCTCGAGGCGAAAACGCTATTCGGGGTGAAGATTTCTATGTGTCGTATCAAGGTATACGTCCCCTGATTATGCGATATCCTTAAGAGAAATTTTAAGGATATTCGCGCCAGGAGTTAGAATTCTGGTGACCTAAAGGTAAATTCTCTGGGAATATCACTGTAGTTCAAATATCCCTTGGAAGCTACTTATAGGAACCTTCCATCAGGATTACATGGCTATCTCACCCAAAAATAGGGTTTTTCGCTTCACTCAAAATCCGTTATATGAACCCTCCGAAATACCGAATCGCGTAGTTATTTATCTAATTAGTTTGGTGCGTCGGCAATAGATGGTGCTGATCAGGCGCACGGTTTTTTATAGGTAGGCTCTCCTGTCATCCCTTTACTGTCTTTGATCCTTATCAATATTATGGTAGTAGTAGTAGTAGTAGTAGTAGTAGTAGTAGTAGTAGTAGTAGTATACAAGGAACATTTTTGTGTTCTGACAAATGAAGGATACATGATTTTATATGTATAATGTTACAATACATAATGTTTATCTCTAAGTAGCTGCTAACTCCTTCGTCATGCTTACAACCTTCCTCAAGCGTCTATTTTCATTGACATCCAAGATATTTTGGTACAAGATTTTTTCTTAGCATAGGGTCAGGATTTGCAGGTGTCCAGTCTACTTGAAAAAATGTACCCCTGTTCGCTTTTCTATCTTCAATCAAAAGTTTGGTTTGCAGTACGTAGTAATCCATATTAATCCTATTCAAATTGCTTGTGAATTGGTTCTCAGCTATCGTGGGTATGGAGTGGATTAACATCTCCTCCAATAGTTCTGCTTCCCGTATTATTACTTTTGAATATTACAGCTATCAAAGTTCATTCTGTTAATTTCGTCCCAACCAGAAATTGCTAACGCATTATTCCGTGTTCTTCCAGATTTTCTGTGCTTGGAGAGTTTTCTTTTCCAATTTCTACCTTTAAAGGTTACACCTATCTGGTTCTCAGCAAGTGTCTATGAATGACGATAATATTCCCGCACCCTACTTCTAGATTCCATCTGATCCTGATACCCATTTGTAACCGAGATTGGCAAGCAGAGGTCGTACCCAAAACCATCCTAACAAAGCACAGTGTGTGTGCTTTCCATCAGAACGGAAACCAGTTATAGAATGTTCGTGGATATTCAATGTCTGATCAACAAACATTTCTGTAATTGGATGATTCATTGCCATCGCAAGAGGTATTTGTTGAAGGCTAAGAAATTTCGTTGCACTGTATTGATTTTCCTTGTTTGGTTGGTAGGTAATGTTACTATGTCCACAGCTTATCATGAAATGGATTTACTTTGTAGGGGGTGGGGTGTTTGCTTGGAAATAATGTGCAACCTATTATTTCAAAAAACTGTTGTGGTGATAGGACTTGTTTACAATTATCAATACTATAAAAAATCACTAGGCTCTCCTAAAGGGTACGATTCCTTTGATCTCATGATCAAATAATCTACTAACCATATATATACCATCTCTCTCTCTCTCTCTCTCTCTCTCTCTCTCTCTCTCTCTCTCTCTCTCTCTCTCTCTCTCTCTCTGTCTCTGTGTGCATCGTGCAACCTATTTCATATCTAATTTGCAAATATTTCATATTGTTCCATATAATAGTTTTTTATATAGGTCTTTTCTAAATAAAATTAAACTTAACTTGTTACAAACCATAAATAGATCTTCCTCGCTTTACTATGTCATATATTCCAATTAGACAGACGTTGTGATGTACGCCCAACTAATATATTTAGGAATATGCAAAAAATCTTAAACCTGTAAAATGTGTTGAGTGCATCAGCAAGGTTAGAGAGAGATATCCTCTGAAAGAAAACATCAAAGATTCTTTGTAGATAATAAGATTCTTATACCCCAAGCTTTATCAAAACTTCTGGGGAACTTCTCTCTTATTCTTGGATGTAATTTAATATCAGAGCCATCATCTACGGACGAAGTGAAGCCTGAAACAAAAGGATGGATCTTGGCAAACATTATTTTTCATAAGCGCCACCGATTCCAATTCCATTAATCATATCTAAGTTTTCTGAGATGGCGAAATCATTCTTCCGTGTTCAATTTACTTTTTTCCTTTTAAGAAACGAAAAACAGAAAACGAAGACCGAAGTGAGCTAAAACAAAATTGGGTAACCCAATACTTTTCCACTGGGTGCGAGATAAAAAATATTTGGTCTTGCACAGATGTTTACTGTTATACTTTAGAAGTAAAATCTTAAACTAATACTATCTACTGGATGACTAAATGTAACAATTCCCGTTCAGTTTTGTGCAGAAGAAATCTAATGGTTCTGTGCATAAAAACGTGAAATAAGGGCTAATTACTGATGAAATTCATCTCGGCAGTGCGATGATGAAAAGTTGCCTAACAAAAACAGTAATTCTTTGGTTCTCATTAAGAAATAAACAAATTCCCATCGAGCACACGCAAAACCATAACAACTCAGCTTATGCTTATGTCTAAACCTACAAGTAGGATTATTTTATCTAATACAAGTTGAAAATGTTGCTAAGCCTCGGTAATTACTGAAAACTAATAATGAGTATTTACTTAGGGGAAACGAAGGGCATTATGTTAATCTATTCTTTTATTATCTACATAATATTTCTTAATTTTCTGTCTTCAAATGGACTATTCAATCCATGGATTACCTATAGATATCGACAATTTGTATCAAAGTGAAATTCTATGTAATTGCAGTTTCATTTATTCAGCTAGAAAAAATATTATTCATTGTGTATCATTGGGAATCTAGACAAAGAATTTTACCATAAATGTGTATTATTATCGTCGTCGATATAAATTCCATTGTCACAATATTATTATCATTGATATTACTGACATTATCATTATCATCCTTTTTATTATTATTAAGCTGTTTCCCCTTAGAGAAGCTGGCACCAGAGAAAGAAACATACACAATAGCCACTGCAATATTCACAATTTAAACAGATATATCAAGGAGAATACCTCTGTAACATTAGCCATTTCATTTTCCTATACGCGGCTCATTATGAGCAAGTCGTAGACCCTTACCCTGACTGCACCATATATAACTATCGTGTCTGCTCTCTCAGTTTTTGCACTATTTATTTCCAGTAGAAATTTAAAACCATTCATCCAGAACATATTTCCAAATTATATCATTTTTTACTAGGTCGTCACCAAGGTCCATAGAATATTCTAAAGACCTTGGCCCTCACCATCTCAGTTATTGTTTGCTGCATGTGCATCACGCATATTGCTCATCTCGACAGCTTAAATTTTTCTCTGTCATTTGCAATAAACATATCAATCCTAATAAATGAAGAAGAATTCAGTTTATATTCAGTTAGTACCACCTCCATGGCATTCACAGGCAGCTGAATTTCCTTTCATTTTTTGCATGCAGAAAAAAAAAGTTTTTGACCTTATTGTTACCTTGACCTTTACTCCTGACTCAATCACTTCCAAAATCTAATCAAATTGTCCTTGGATCATGGCCAATCATCCAACCAAATTCCGTGAAGATTAGGTAAAATAATTTTTGGGTCATGAGAATCACAAACATACAGACAGACATAAAAACAAATAAATACACAAACAAGGGTAATGACCACTATATCATATATATCACAAGATAGGCTATTGAATTATGCAAATTTTCCCAGATAAAAGTAACCAAAGATATAGCAAAAATACATTTTTACCTTTTTGTGACCTTGTCTTGACTTTTTGACACAATC
>NC_090748.1:63675197-63677697 GCF_036898095.1 Palaemon carinicauda
TTGGCACATTCTAATAGACTCCCATACCTCAAAGATTTTCGTTTCGATGGCTTAGCTAATGCATTGTTTACAACGTTCAAGTTGAAAACCCTAATTGCTAATAGGTCATCTAATGCATTTGGGGCACACCCCTTTGCTGGCCATCTATAACGTCCATATCTGGGTGAGGCTTTAACCAACCTTCCACCATTTGACTCATGAATCAGGCTATTGTCATTCACCAAAATGATAGGGAGGGAATTAGGAATAACCATACCTCTCACTGTAGGCAAGAACACTTCCTCTAATACTTCAACATAAACATTACTTATGAGTTCCCGACCATTTGACAAGCTACCCTGGCCCCTCAGCCGAAGTCCAACCACAGAAATTAATATGACTCTTCCATTCTCGCTCTTATTTACTATCTATTTCAAACTCCATAACTCTCCTTTCTTAATATAACTAATGAACTAAGCTTCTGATTAATGTGAAACCCGAATGACCAGAGTTTGAGACCCAAAAATAATTAAGAAAAATGGATTCCAGCATCTAGTCCGCATTACTGTCTTACTTTATACCGAGAAATGTCATCTCAATTTTGTGGGCTTGGTGAGAACGGAAATTAAGACCTGGCAACTAGCACAGGATGACGTGTGTCGAACCTGACTAGGGGCCCCTTGATGTTTACACCTGTCACTGCCCCATTTCTGTATAGTTATCAAATAGTGAATTATAATGCTCTTTGGTGGAATCTAAAGATACTGATTAGTTACCATGTTTATATGAACTAATTTTTAGCCTCCCTTGTGTTTGTTATTTAATTAATAGGTATTTTTTTACGAAAAAACCCGACAATAAATAAAAATCTCGTATGGCAGTCGGAGAGGTGACCGTGCTAGGGAAAGTACTCCTATTGACAATTTGTATCAGGTCTAGAATGCTTCACCATTGTCCAAAGGTTGTCGTAATGTTTTTGTGTTGCGACTCTTAACATAGTACAAGAAGGAACAAGACAACAATAAACTGAGTTTGGATTGAACAAGTTGGTGTCATGTTTAAATATTTACCATCACGAACATGTATAGTTGAATATTATTATTATGCATTATGACATTCTCTCTCTCTCTCTCTCTCATATCAGAACAGGAAGGAAGCATGGGAGAATCCATATTATTACCAATATTAAATAATGGGGATGAAACACAAACCATAATAGTAATGAATGCACAGGGTTTAGTCACGAGTAACTCTAAAAGGAAAATAGAGTTCTTAGAAGAACTAACCCAAATTGAAAAAATAGATATATTAAATATAAGTGAAACATGGTATTCCCAAGAGACTGGCAGTGATGACCAGATAAAGGGTTTCCAAACTTATAGATCAGACAGAAAAAATAGGAATCAAGGGGGAACCGCAATATATGGAAGAGACATAAATCAAGGAAAAGTATGTGAAAAATACAGCAACACAGAATGTGAATTGATTGCGGTAGAATTTGAATTTGAAAAACTAATGAATATTGTAGTTTACAGACCCCCAAACACTAAGGAGTTTGACATAATAATAGAAAAAATAGATGGTATATGTAGAAACCATAAAGACTGGAATATACTCCTATCCGGAGATTTTAACTTTCCTTTCGTGGATTGGAAAGAACGGATAGAAGAAAGTGGTTGTATGTATACATATAAAAAAGATAGTAATAGTAGCGCAGAAGATAAGAGGCAATTTGAAAAGCTTCAAGATATGCTATTAGAACATAATATGCAACAAATAAACCACATTCCAACAAGAAAGGAAAATGTCCTAGATCTAGTATTTGTGAATGAGGTGAATTATGTTAAAGAAATAATAGTGTATAACACGGGAATTTCAGACCACAATGTCATAGAATTGATAGTTCATTCCAAAGCAAGTGATCACAGAATTAATAAAAACACAAAACTTTGGGAAGGATATGGAAAATATAACTTTTACAGTAAGAATATAAAATGGTCAGAAATAAATGAAGAACTGGATAAAGAATGGAAAAATGTATTTATAAGTGATAATATACAGGTAAATACGGATATACTGTACAAAATACTGGAGAAAATTGTTGAAAAATATGTACCGAAAAAAAACAATAAACAAAAGACGTGCATACCAAGAGACAGAAGGATCTTATTTCAGAAAATTAAAAAGTGGAAGAAAAATCTTGCAAAAGAAAAAAATGTGTGGAAAATGAGGGAAATAAAATGTAAGATAGAAAATGCAGAACAAAAGATTATACAGTCGAAAGAAAATGAAAAAAGGGACTTAGAAGAAAGGACACTTCAAAATATAAAAAGAAACCCCAAAGTACTTTACTCCTATGCAAAAAAGATGAATAAAAGGAGAATAGAAATAGGCCCTCTAAGAATTGAAGGACGGCTAACGAATGAAAAAAAGGAAATATGCAACATATTAGCAGAAAAATATAAGAGTGAGTTCACGCCAAGAATTGCGAATGAGAATAATGAAACAGAAATGAGAGAAG
>NC_090748.1:63682697-63692697 GCF_036898095.1 Palaemon carinicauda
TTTAACATCTTATTGTAAGTTGCCTGCCATCGTTTAAGTGGATCCGTTGTTAGTTTCTCGTATGTAGATTCGTCACTTAATAAAAAAATCATTGTAAAGTTATAGAAATAGTTGATTGGAGAATGGTAATTGCATTCATAGGAAATAGTCAAATTAACTAGTTAGGTCGTTCTTCCTTTATGTTTTGTTTTGGTGTTCGGGCTTGGACGGAAAGTAAACTGAATGATGGCCATTTGTTAATATTAAATGTAAATGTTTAACTTTCCCCTTTTTGTATTCTAATTGAATTAATCAATTAAATGTTAAATGCATTCCTTATAAGCAAACAGTTTTGATTTCCCGTCTTTATTTTTCAACGATTGTTCGAGAGTATTCGAGAGTATTCGAACAAAGGAAAGAAATCGGGAGTTGTTCTCAAGTTGAATCTGACTGGAAGAGTCAGTTGAGCTCAAGTCGTTACACGATCACTGTCGGCCGCATCCCTGGAACGTGTGTTCCTTCCGTTAAAAAGTGAACTATTTAGTTCGAACTACTATCCAGAATCAAGATTATAGCAGCCCTATACGAGTAGAGGTAAGTTGAAGAATAAAGACTTACTCTTTATTTGAATTGAGTTAGATAATATTCTAACATTTTCGAACTAATTAAGTGCTTTTTTATACCCGCGAGACTTCAGTTTGCTTTTCGTCCTGTTGTTCTCTTTGGCTATGACTTTGGTCATTGGACATAGTTGGGTAAGGAGGTTGTCAGAACTTCGCCTGAAAGAATGTGACGGGTTTTGTTACATTCATAAGGGGGGCGCAACCTTTGAAAGTATTAAAATTGAAGTCGAACGATATTTTGTTTGTCCTAGGAGGTCTAGGCCTGATCGAATTTTTGTTTTTTTGGGTAGCAACGATCTGTACGCTATCCCTAGTACTGCGGAAGTATGGCAGGTAGAGCACAGTTGTGAGGCCTTTGCAGAATTGTTAAAGAAATTTTGTCCTGATGCGAAATTAATTTTTGCGCAGATAGAGGATAGGTTTTATTTCAATCACTTGGAAAGTTTTGACGCATTGCGGCAGGACTTTAAAGCAAAGCCAAATAAATTCAACAAGTGGTTGAATAAATGGAAAGGAAAGCATAGTCTGTTCATTATGAAAGGGGTTAGTGGATTCTCTGACCCACGCCTTTATGCCAGGGATGGAGTTCATCTCAATTATGATGGAAATCTGAAGTTGGTGCAGAGAATGGCTGATTTTTAGTTTAAGTAAAGGCGTGAAGGTAAAATTAGTTTAGCTGTTCTAGTGTCAAGTATGTACTTTTTTGTCCTCTCAAGGCTCATTTGGTTTTTGTAATGTCAGGATTTTTTGTATACCTGTACTGCTGTTATTCCTTATAAGGAAAGGAGTAGTATCGGTCTTATTTTATACTGCATTAATTTAAGCTTAGGTTAAGTTAGTAGCCTTTTCATTTATATAACCTGTTGATTAGCCTAGTTTTGCTATTAGCATAATATGCTGTTTTTTCATTAGGAAGTAACTGATGATAACTTGCTTTGCATTGACTTGATTAAGTTAAGTTTTAATTTTCCTTGGGTAATTTAGTATTGGTTAGAAGCATTGTTCAAGATAGATGGGGCTGAAATGAAAAAGTTATTTAAAAAGATGGCCTATGATAAGGGTTTAATAACTCTTGATGTTAGGAAGATTGACTCTTTAAAGGACGATCAAATTAATGGTCATTTGTTGCAAGAATTCATTCACAAAATTGATGCTAATTTAGTAATAGTTGAGAATTTTGATGCAAGCATTTGTGAAATTGCTGCTGAAGATGAACTAGATAGTATTAAGCAAGCAGCAAGAGAATATCATTATGAAATACAGAAAACTCTGTCTGAATTTAGAGTAATATTTTATAATTTGTTTGTAGGTAAGAATACTCCTCAAAATAGTTCTAGTAAAATTGTAAAGTTGCCTCTCCCTCCTATTCAAATTCAGAAGTTTGAAAACAATGCAGCTAATCCATTTGCTTATTTTAACTTTAAGAAGGCTTTTAATAATGCTTTGGCTTGTATGCCTAACCTAACTGATGCTCAAAAGTTTATTTAAAGGGTTATTTGTTAGGTGAAGCTTTAAGTGTAGTAGAAAACATTACAGTAGATGATGAGGGTTTTGATTTGGCTTTTAAGCAATTAGATCTTAATTTTCTGGATCAAGTAATCGGTGAAGTTTTGAACACTTCTGAAGTAAAATCCCTTAGTGAAGTAGAATCTTAAGTTAGATCTTTGAATAATAAATTCATTGACTTGAAGGGACTGGGTATAGATCTGATTGAAGTTGATTCGCCTGCTCTATTGCTAACTAACAAAATTGTAAATAGGAAGCTTCCTAGAAATTTTTTGATAGAACTTTCTAGAACTACAGGATCTTCCTATCCTAATTTTAACCAGTTGTTAGATAATTAACAGAGTATTATTGCATGCCTTAGTTTAGGTCATAATGAAAATTCTTGTGCAAAACTTAAAGTTAAATATGAAGGTAAAGAAGTTAAATATGAAGGTAAAGACCGTAATTTCCAACAATCAAAGTTTAGTAATAAATTTTCTGCTAGTAATTTACCAGTAAACCTTTATCTTCTGGTGGATGTAAATTTTGTAAAGAAATTGGTCATAACTTCTAGATGCACTAGGTTTGATACTTTGCAATCTAGGAAGAATAGAGGTGAAGAACTAATTTTATGCATTAAATGCTTGAGTGATAGGCATGGGGCCTCAGGATGTCCGGGAAATAAATCATTGTTACCTTATAAAAGTTTTTCTTGCAATAAATCTGAACATCATAGAGCAATGTGCCCTCATGCTAGTAAGGATCTTAGTAAAAAATTATTAAGTTGTCAATCAGGGTCTGAAATATTCGTTCCCTTTATTACCCTCAAAGTTGGTAGGGGTAGGAAATCTTTTAAATGTTGTTTTATATTAGACACTGGAGCCCAGTTTAGTGTTATTTATTAATAAACAAATTGTTGATAGCAAATTAGGAGATCATTGTGGTGCTCCTTTATCTAGGTTAGTTTCTTCTTTTGGGTTGCCAGCTAGAGTTAGTGATGGATTTCACTTGGTTGCTATTTAACAATGCCTTGTGGGAAAAAGACTAGTTGTCTTTTTTTTTTTTTTTTTTTTTTTGCATTGGAAAACTTTAATCTTCCCATACAAATTCCTATGTTGCCTTCTGTAGTTGAAAATATGGAATCTGCTGGTTATTCTGTATGTAATAATTACCCAGGGAGGAATTCTGAAATTGTAAACATATTAGGTATCCTTGGGAATGATATCCTTCTGGAATTTAGTCAGTTAGATTTAGACTCTGTAGAGTTGTTTAATATTAAGGTTATAGTGATTAAGTTGGCCAATGGGGTTATTCCATTTGGTACAGTAGTCAATTTTGTTCATCCTTCACAAAGGAAGCTTTTTTATAAGAGAATTGATTCCTATGACCCTTGTAAACCAGTATGAGAGGTAGAGTCTTGTCCTAAAATTGATAGTAATAAAGTCTTGGAAAATAGACCAAGAGGTAATGGTAAAGCTAAATCTGTTAGGTTGATTCCTAATATGGAAATTAGATATGTACCTGAATGTAACAGAAAATCTAGTCTTTTATAATTCTTCCCTTAATTTGGAGATTAAACAGAATTCTAAGAATAATAAGAATAGGCTTCTGGAATTTGTTCCTCCTAAGCAACTTGGAAAACAGAAGCCATTAGTAAATTTTGCAGTTAATCTAGTAGGCTATAAGTTCGATCCATTGAAGGATATCTTTCCTGAATCTTGTGGCGAGTATGGACTCGACAATTTCTACAACTTAGAATCGATTGGGATCAAAGATGAAAATTCCCTTCCTTATGAAGACCAACAAGTTGCTGAATTTGCTAAATCAATTTCTTTTCATGAAGGACATAATCACGTTCAGTTACCATGGAAAAAGGATTTAATTGAAAAAGTCCCAAACAATTTAAAGATTTCTTTGGCAGTTGCTGAACGGATTTATTCTAAATTAGAAGATCAGAATATATCCTCTAAATATGAGGAAGTTTTTGATAGACAGGAGGAGCTTGGCATTATTGAGCCTGTTAAAAATAGAGCTGCAGGTCAACTATTCATTCCTCATCGTCCTGTCATCAGAAATGATGAAAATGCCACCACTAAAATCCGTCCTGTATTTAATTATAATTCAAAGGTGGGAAAAGCTCCTTCATTAAATGAAGTCGCTATCCCTGGTATTGATTTGATGAACAACTTGTCGTCTTTGGTTTTGTATTTCAGGAATAATGATTATGTAGTTGTATCTGATATAGTGAAGGCTTTTCTCCAAGTTAGGTTATCTTTAGAGGCCGATCGAAATAGATTTTGTTTCTTTAGAAAGATAAATGGGAAGTTTGTTGCCTATAGGTATAATACCATAATTTTTGGATATGTAAGTTCTCCCTTTATATTGAATTATATTATTCAACATCATTTATCTACCTATAGAGGGAATGAAGTAGCTTCTCTGATTAAAGACAAATCGGATAACTTAGTGCTCTCTTCTAATCATGGAGCCCATATGTCATTTATTATCAATTCTATTAAGAAAATTATGAATTCAGGGGGGTTGCCTTTATGGGAGTGGGATTCTAACATTCCTGCTTTGTTGTCTACTCCTGATGAAGATGAAAAGGTAGCTTCCTCTGAAATGAAGATTTTAGAATATATTTATGACTCTGACCAAGATACCTTACAATTAAAGGTTAAGCAATTGAACAAGGGTGCTTCCTCAAAGCGTCAGATTTTGTTAGCTTTGTCTTCTGTCTTTGATCCTATTGGCATATTTGCGCCTATAATGCTGCAGCAAGTTGTGCCAGCAAGTTACTAACTGGGATGAAACAGCTAGTGCTGAAATTTCTAAACTATGGAGTAAATTTTGTAATTCTCACAGTGAAGTTAGTCAAACTTCCTTTTCTAGATAAACTTATAAAACTGATGCTCCTGTCAAGCTGTTTTTGTTTGCCGATGCTTCTAAGGAAGCTTATGGTTGTGCTATGTACGCTGTGCAAGGTGATCATAGTTCCCTGATTTTTGCTAAGACTAAGGTTGGCCCTATTAAGGAGAAGACTCTCCCTACTTTAGAACTTTTGGCTGCTCAATTAGCTTTGAAGTGTTTTGACACCATCTTTGAAAGTAATCTATTAAATTGTGCTGAAATTGAAAGCATAACTCTTTTTATAGATAGCCAAGTAGTTCTTAGTTGGATTCTAACTAATAGGGCTCCTAAGAGAAACACATTTGTAAATAATAGATTGAAAGAAATTTCTAATCTGTTAGATAGGATTTCTGATAGATTTTGTAGAGTTTCATTAGCTTATATTCCTTCATCTAGCAATCAGGCTGATTTACTAACTAAACCATGTACTAGTAAGCAATTTCTTGAAAATTTCAGTCTTTGGATCAAAGGGCCTTCTTGGTTGAATTCTCCTGACGAGTGGCCTAAGGGTCTTTTGGTTTGTATCCCTGATAATGTGAAGGGTGACTTAATTTCTCCTTTAATGTTCCCTAAAAAGGAACCCCTTGTAAATATTAGCAATTTTTCTAGTTTTTCTAGACTTATAAGTGTAGTTTCTAAGGTATTTACTGTCTTACATAAGTTTAGGAAAATTCAAGCTGACCCTGTTGAGGCAGCTTCTAATTACCTTGTAAGGTTGATGCAAGAGGAAACTTTTCCTCTTGAATTATCTTATCTGAAGAGTAGAGATTCTTCAGTGGAAGTTCGACCTTTAGTTAGGCAGTTCAATTTGTTTTTGGACGATAATGGTACAATGCGAACTAAAGGTCGGATTGACAAAAATATTACTTTAAAATTTGATATTGTCAATCCTATTATTGTGGACAAGAAGCATCATTTGACTCGGTTGCTGATTTATTATGCCCATTGTAAGTCTATGCATATGGGTTTGCAATCCACTCTTAGTTTTTTGTGCATGCATGGTTTGTGGATTATAAAGGCCAGGCAAGCAGTTTTGTCTGTCCTGAAGGATTGTATTGTATGCAAGCGTTATAACGCTAGCACAGTGAAGTACCCTTCTCCTTCTTCGCTTCCTTCCTCCAGGGTTAATTTGAGTGTGCCTTTTGCTCATACTGGTGTAGACTATACAGGCCACTTATAGTTGAAGGAGAAAAATGGAGAAAAATTTAAGGTGTACATTCTTATTTTCACTTGTTTTAATACAACAGCTATACATTTGGAAGTTGTCCAGTCTATGTCAACCTCAGAATTTGTATTGGCTTTCATTAGGTTTTCTAATAGGTTTGGTGTTCCTGTAGCTGTTTATTCTGACAATGCCAAATCCTTTGTGCAGGCTGGTAATATAATTGAACTGTTACTTACTTCTTCTGAGTTTGAGGAGAAGTTTAGGGGGCCTTCAATTTCACATAAGACTATCCCTGTGTACGCAGTGTGGTATGGTGCTGTTTGGGAAAGATTAATTAAAACAGTGAAGCATTGCCTTTTTAAAACTCTTGGTAGGTATACTCCTTCATTCTCTGAATTTGTCACTTTCCTCTCTGACATTCAGAGAATTTTGAAAAATTTTGAATAATACGTCTCTAACTTATAGATCTTATGAGAATGAATTAGATATAATTTCTCCTAATCATTTCTCGGTTGGCAGATTTAATCCTTCTTTAATGTTTGGTGATTCTGAACAAGTTCCTGAGTGGGAGTATGGTGAGGAGGATGAGTATTCTTCTCTCCTTGCTTGTACTTTGGAAACTAGGGATGGACTTTACGAAAGCTTTAAGGAAAGGTGGCTTTCTGAATATCTATTAAGTTTGAAAGAAAAGGACAGATCTTCTTTTCAGCCTCCAAGTAAGTGGGAAAAGGGGGAAATTGCTCTCTTTAAATTACCTTCCAAATCTAGAACTTATTGGCCTTTAGTTAGAATTGTTGAAACATTTAGTGACGACGAAGGGGTTGTACGTACTGTTCGTATTGTTAAGCCTGATAAAACTGGAAGCGTAATTAAGGTTAGTTTTTTAATACCTTTAGAATTATATTCTGAGCTTAATGATCCTAATTTATATGTTCAAATTGAACAAGAGGACAATAGTGGTAATTTTGAGACAGATGAAATACCTGACACTGGAACAGCTTTGCCGGATGAAGTATCTACCAGGCCCACCCGCAGTACTGTTCTTGCCTCCAGAAACTTGATAAGAAACTTAGCTCGGGAGGGTAGATTGTAAATAATGGTTTTTTAATTTTGTAAGTGTTCTTTTGTTGTAGAGTTAATCTGTCAAAATGGTTCTTTGTGTAACCACTTTTCTTTTTTTGTTTGGGGAAGATGTAGAAATAGTTGATTGGAGAATGGTAATTGCATTTATAGGAAATAGTCCAATTGACTAGTTAGGTCGTTCTTACTTTCTGTTTTGTTTTGGTGTTCGGTCTTGGACGGAAAGTAAACTGAATGATTGCCATTTGTTAATATAGAATGTAAATGTTTAACTTTCCCCTTTTTGTATTTTAATTGAATTGATTAGTTAAATATATTCCTTATAAGGAAACAGTTATGATTTCCCGTCTATATTTTTCAACGATTGTTTGAGAGTATTCGAACAAAGGAAAGAAAACGGGAGTTGTTCTCAAGTTGAATCAGACTGGAAGAGTCAGTTGAGCTCAAGTCGTTACATGATCACTGTCGGCCGCATCCCTGGAACGTGTGTTCCTTACGTTAAAAAGTGAACTATTTAGTTCGAACTACTATCCAGAATCAAGATTATAGCAGCCCTATACGAGTAGAGGTAAGTTGAAGAATAAAAATAATTTAACTATTAAAAAGGTGTTGACAAAATCAGGGAAAGGAAAGGCTGCCAAACAAGCATGTATATATAAACTACCCTGTGGTTCATGTGATAAGGTATACATAGGAGAATCAGTAGATTTTGAAAGGAGAAAAAGAGAGCATAGAGATTCCATTAAAAGAGGTGATGAAAATAGCTGTTTTAAAACATATGACACGGGAAAATCATCCAATAGATTTTAAGAATAGGGACAAATTGATATCAATGCCTGATACACATAGACGGAAACTGATTGAAGCTGTTTTAATTCAGAATTCTAATAATTTTAATATATATATATATATATATATATATATATATATATATATATATATATATATATATATATATATATATATATATCAAACTAATTTTAAATTGGATCAGTTTTTAAATGATAATGTAAAAAACAATGTAACTATTGTTAAGGAATTGTTAAAAGATGTAAACAAACCACCGTGAAATGCTCTTAATATTCGCTAAGACTTTAACGGGCTTTCTATCTCTTACGAACCTTTCTGTACCTCTTTTTCAAAAATGTGTAACCATTTGTATTCTGAAGAGGAAGGGAGATGGTCCCTTCGAAAGCTAAATAAACTTCTATTTTTCATACATTGTGGCTTATTTTATTTATCATAAATACACGGAAAATTGTGTATTCTAATGTGTATATATATATATATATATATATATATATATATATATATATATATATATATATATATATATATATATATAGTTTCTTGTACTGATATAATGATATCCATAACGAAAGGCGGGCTTGGCAAGTGTGAACGTCATGGTCGACATACGTCATTCTGCACTCGTTGCCATGTCTTAATTTTGATTCTCACAAACCTGAGATGACGTTTCTCGATATAAAGTAAGACAATAATGCGTAGATACTTGAATCAATTTTTCTTTTAATTAGATCGGTGTCACAAAGTCTGGTGGTTCCAGTTTCACATTAATCAGAAGCCTAGTTCATTAGTTACATTAAAAATGAGAATGTTATGGGCCTTGGAATAGATATTACATTGTTTTGCATCATAGCGGGTATTGGCCTTCTTCAACCGTGCCTTATCGTGCTTCTATTAAAGTATAGTGTTTTCCACGAGGGAAAATTACTTTATTCTAAAATTCATGATCATAGAGGTTATATCACAAAGCTAGGGTATAACATCAAACTAGTCCAAGGCGAGTTTCTTTTTCAGCAGAGTTATAGCTGTTAATATTAGCTTCTTGGGGTGTCTATGTGAGAACAAAATATATCGTAGGGAAGAATTTTTACAACATTTCATTGTAAAAAGAGTGTGATACAAAACACTCAGAGTATAGGATAAATAATAAATTTTAGCTCTTCTCGACATTACGAAAATAATGCTCTGGAAGAACTGGATCCCTACTTTGAAATCAAATTATCTTTACTAGTTATAGCAATGCTCGAAGAAACCCATGAATTATAAAAACAGTTTGAGCCTTCAAGACGAAAAATGATGAATGCATCTATACAAACCCCAACCGGCTTGGTCCTGAGACATCAGAAAATCACTAAGCAGTGATTTCCATCCCAAATCAGATATTGGATTAAATAGAAGGTAACGATTACCGAAATTCAGATAGCTATCGGGAAAAAAAATCAAATATCCTGATGTATTATGACGCAACATAGAATTTTACAATTTTAGAGACTAACGTATGATTTATAAATTGTAGTTGTATTGCCATCAAACTCAAAAAGAATTCATCTATGAAACTGGCTTCATACCTTCAGTATTAATTTCGACATCAGTTCTTTTTTTTTTTTTCTTTTTTTTTTCACTTGATAACGTAACTAGCGAACAAGACGCGTACATAACCACCAATTTAGTAACTAATCGCAGATTTCATGTGTTTATATGCTGAAAATATATAAATATATTGGTTTTTGATCGATAGAGTTAGTTTATTGTTATACATATAAATTAGCATTAGAGAGAGAGAGAGAGAGAGAGAGAGAGAGAGAGAGAGAGAGAGAGAGAGAGAGATTTCTAGTATTCATATATTTCCTAATACCATTGGTGGAAAATGTCATGTTTGTTTTATAATGTTCATGATGTCTTTCGCGTTAAACTAACAACGATTTCGAAAAGTGTTAAAAAGAATCTGAAT
>NC_090748.1:63702697-63715197 GCF_036898095.1 Palaemon carinicauda
GCCGAACAACTGAATGAATCCCGGTCCGTTTCCTAAATTTCTCGAACCAACCTCAAGACGCCTTGAATTCCTCCGTCATAGGATCGGCTGAACTCTCTCCCGCGTCAACCCCAGAGCCCACCGCCTTCAAGTCACTGTAGATAGCACTGGCCTTCTCACAAATGATCGTTTCAGTGATCGTATTACCAACAATCTCCTTGTCCTTGATCCATATTAACAAAAGGCGTTGCATCTCTTCAAGGGTAGGGCTACGACGTTTGGAAATAATCGTGATCCCCTTCGAAGGTTTCAATGCTCTAATGGCTGCCTTCTGTTTTATGATCGTCGAGATCGTAGACATAATCCGGCCATATTGTTTAGCCAGATCGCTAACACGTACACCTCGCTCATGCTTTTCTATCATTTCTTGCTTTAGTTCTAATGAAAGCATTGACTTCTTCCTTTTCTCACCACTAATACTACTTCCTGAACCGAAACTAAGGTTTTTAGGACCCATGATTACGAAACACAGAAAACAGCACATGAAAAAGGAAGATAAAAAACACTATTAATAACTGAGCGAATAGAGAACAACCACACGATGCGCACGAGATGAGAGGACTGATCAAGGTGACGCTCGATTGGCATCCTCCGATGTTCTGCCGTCTAGCGGCGTCAACAACAAACCATGGTGGACGCTTTCGAGAAAATTCCATGTGTACGCGTATTATTTACTTCGTATGTTGGAGCAACACTTCCGGTGTCGAGACAGAAATTTGGTCGAATTTTACTTCGGATGTTGGAAAATTTGTATGTTAGGACATTCGTATATGGAGGTTCCACTGTATATATATATATATATATATATATATATATATATATATATATATATATATATAACTTAATACTTCTAAATAATTCTAGTCGATCATTCTAGTAGCTTGGGGGTAAGGCTCTAACGGTGAGGTTGCCAACATAGAAAATTGAACAGGGAAACCAACCTTGCGTGCAAGGCAACCTTCTCTTAGCTAAATCTGCCCATCCCCTCTTAGAAACAATAAAAAGAAGTGTAAATCTATTTCAAGAAGTTTCATGCACATTCTAACCATGTCAAAGCATAAAAATGACGTAATACCTAATGTTCATACATCGTATGGGTCATACAGCATACCTAAATGAGTTTACATAAGACTTCATAACAAACTATGCAGAATGAAAAGTTAATTCCTAAAAATAACGTAAATTTACACACACTGAATTAAATGAAAAATACAGTTAAATAAATGACGAGAGTCATGTAATTTACATACATTTACTTAAACCTACATGCATGAGACCCACTTTAGGAGCTGGGTATATATCTCTTATACACACAAATGAAATACATGAATAAAATATTTACTCTATACAAGACCAGCTCTGTAAGCTAACTCCCCCCAAAAAGATTATTATATATTCCAGGCCTGGATCCACTGATTCAGCCCGAGATAAATAATATGCAACCACGTTATCTTTACCTGATATATGTTTTACATTATTACAATATGGTGGCAAACATAATGACCACTTAGTTATCCTTTGATTATTATTCGTCATCATATTAATAAAGGTTAGAGGATTGTGATCAGAGTAAACTGTAATTTCTTCATTCTGTAGTCTGTTTACCGTAAATTTCAAACTTGCTTATCACTCTGGCTAGTGCTCATTGATGCTTCTTCAGCTTCGATGACATAAAACAAACAGGGTGAAGAATTCCTTCCTTGCCTTTCTGCAATAAGACAGCTCCAATCCCATTATCCGACACATCCACTTGGATATGAAATTTTTTGTTGAATATGGCCTTCCTTTCACTTTTTCTTCTTCCTGGTATTTGGATAACGTAGGTCAGGCCACCGATCTTTTCCAAAATTTGGAATGGTTCTTTGAACTTGTTGGCGAGAGGGAATCTTTTTATCGGTAAGTAAACCAACACATGTTGTCATACTGCAAACTGTCTGTTCGTACTTTTCATACAAAACTTTTTCTTTGTTTTTCCTTGGCTCTTTTTCATGCTTTTTAGAGAAAATTTTCTTATCTCACCAATCCTTTTCCTCAAATTCTTGACTTGTTCTCCATCCATTTCCTCTCGATCCTTCCTTTTATTTGCTTACATTTTAATCAGTCCTTTGCTGACGGATTCTTCTCTTTCTTCAATTAGGTGCAAGGGAGCTTCCTTGATGCACTCGTTATTCTTTCCAGGCATCTGACAAACGTGACATGCACGGCAAAATTGGCTTACATGCTTATGTATGCCAGGCAAGAAAAAGAGTTTCCTAATCTTCTCTGTTGTCTTCCTTATTCCCCTGCGTCCCATCTCATGCACTAGGGCAATCACCTGTCTTCTCAACGGTGCGGGAATTAATATCTGATGAAATATCCTCCATTCGGCATTCCCAGGGATATACTGCTGCACCTCCGTCTCATCCACAACATGGTACAATAACTCTGATCCCTCCGTTGCAATCTATCAGCCTTTTCTTACTCACTTGTCCTACTTCTAGTGTTGAGTTTTCTATTTCTTCCAGGTCCATTGCTTCTTTGTCTTATTGTCCACTCGTCTGCCGTTCCTCTTCTCTCAGGCTCTCTAAGGGGAGTTCTCCTCTTGCGTACCATCTAAGTAATCCTCTTCTCCCAAAAATAAATCACTCTTTCGGTTTCTCTTTCTTCTTATGCATCCACTTTCTTTGTCATACTCCTAGTCATCACACAGCTAGGAAACAGATACGAGTAGTCCTTCTCAAGTTCAGTCATAGAACTATACTTCAATGGGGCAAGGCACAAATGGCACTCCACTAACCTCATTACCCAGCAGGGCTCCTACTCCTTCGACACCCAATAAAGCCTTTACCGCAAATTAAAATGATCTGTCACCAACTAGCATGACAGTTTCTAATGGCAAATACAGGTAACCTCCTCACCCCCTATTCCCTTCAAAATGACAGTCTCCTGTGAGAGACTGTTCCACCAATGGGTGTACACCTCGTGTCACTACACTATAGTTACAACCTGTGTTGCGTGATATATTCGCTCCCATCTATAACGGTTAACATACCTTCATAAATATACGGTTTAACAGTATCCACGCTGTTTGGAGTTATCCTGTTCGTCGTGTCAGCATTAGCTGGCTTATTTTCCTCGTCGGCCTTCCCCATTTGTTTCTTCATCTTTGCACTTTGTGAAGTTGAATTATTCTTAACCCCGTGGGTGACTGCTTTCAGTTGGTTCGACCAACATTCCCTACTGATATGGGGTCTCTTTCCACACTTATAACAGACATTATTATTTTTCTGCACGTCTTTCACGATACTTGAGGAGGAAGATTTGACGATTATTGCTGTGGTACTATCACATTTTGCTTTGGAACAGTACCAGTCCTACTTCCGCTGTAACTATTGAACTTGTTCATATAGTTATTACTGAACTGGTTTCCATGATTTGGCGAATACCCAACACTTAGTCGGAACGATGGTTTAAAATTTATACCCTAGGAGGGTTACAACTGATACTATTATAATCTTCACTCAGCGAAGTGACTTTATGGAGATTTTCACGTCTCTCTCTCGAGTAGGTTCGAATATATTCAAGAATTCCTTGTAATTATTGTTTCAGCACTATAATTTCTTCTAAATCAGCCATCTCTCTCCTGTTAGCAGCCTCTATCCATCTCTTAAAACATCGTCATACCTTACAATCGTAATCCAGAAAAGTCATTTTCTTGTCCTTCCGCAATCTTAGGAATCTTTCATTACAATATTCAGGGGTCATCTGATACACTTGTAGCACGCTCCATTTAACTTTTTGATACTCCTTCGTCTGGTCCTGAGACATATAAAAATTATACCTCTCCAAAATTGTATCCTAACAATACACAGAATCCTGTGAACACTGAACTGTTCAAACTTTTAATCGCCAATATTTAAAACAGACTCGCTCGATCCCAAGGGTCTGGGCCGCAAAACTATATATAAACTCGCGAGCTCCAAGCTCCCCTGTTTATTTTTACATAAACCTGTTATACTTGAGAATTAATACCCGAGCTCTGAGACTATTATATAACTCCCAGATGGCAATATATATGAACACTGAATATCCAAAGGTCTCTTAAAAACAATCAAACAAAATAGGTGAATATTTTACTTGAACTATTCAAAAACAAACTCCTACATTGATTCTTGGTCAGGGAATCGAGAGAATCGCTAATAAGAATATTGGTGAGTGAAATAATACACTCTTTACAAAAAGAAATATAATCTATAAAAAGTTACAATAATTATACCAAAGAATTAACACCAAAATTGAATTACTCGAAATATTAAATAATCTGAACAAAACATTAGACTAAGACTAAAAAAATTATACAATCACTTGTTTCACTTGAAATTAATTTATAGAAATATTTAATTTCATAATTAATGACAATGGTTAACACTTTAACACTCCAATGATCAAACACTAAATAAAATTTACATGAATGCAACTGTTACACTTACGTCTTTTTAGATCACACGAGGTTTCCGAACAGGTAAGCCAAATTAAATACACTTCACCGCTTATTTAAATCTCACTGAGCCAGTTACAAAATTTTATGCAAAAACTACTAAGATTAACACACTACATATGAATTAACATTCAATAATCACACTATACACGATATAGATTGGGTAATAGTCTTATTCACGCTTGAGAGGGCACACACTTTAGATTTCCTAGGGGCATATATATATATATATATATATATATATATATATATGTGTGTGTGTGTGTGTGTGTATATATATACATATATATATATATATATATATATATATATATTTATATATATATATATATATATATATATATATATATATATATATATATATATATATATATATATATATATATACATACATACATATATATCTATATATATATATATATATATATATATATATATATATATATATATATAGTTAATACTTCTAGATAATCCTAGTATATCATTCTCCTAGCATGGGGGCAAGGCTCTGGCAGCGAGGTTTCCAATATAGAAAATTTAACACGGGAACAAACCTTCGCTCAGCTAATTCCGCCCACCTCCCTCCTCGAACCAATAAAAAAAAAAAAAAAAAAAAAAAAAGAGTAATTCTATTTCGAGAAGATTCATGCACATTCTAACCGCGTCAAAATATAAACATGATGTAATACCTCATGTTCATACCTCGTATGAGTTATACAGCATACCTAAACAAGTTAAATAAGACTTTGTAACAAACTACGGGAAATAAAAAGGTAATTCTTATAAATAACGTAAATTTACATATACTGAATTAAATGAAAAATACAATTAAAGAAATGACATTAACCTAAACATACATGAATGAGACCCGTCTCACGACCTAGCTATATATCTCTTAGATACACAAATAAAATACATGAATAAAATATTTACTCTATACTAGACCAGCTTTGTAAGAGTATATATATATATATATATATATATATATATATATATATATATATATATATATATATATATATATATATACTGTATATGTATATATATACATATATATACATATATATATATAGATATATATATCTATATCTATATATATATATATATATATATATATATATATATATATATATATATATATATATATGTATATATATATATACACATATATATGCATATATATATATATATATATATATATATATATATATATATATACATATATATATGCATATATTTATTTATTTATTCATATATATATATATATATATATATATATATATATATATATATATATATATATATGTGTGTGTGTGTGTGTGTGTGTGTGTTCGTGTATTAATTTATTTATATCTGTGGTTTTTACTTTAAATTCTAGAGGAGAAAACACACACAGAATTTCTCTTCCCGATAATCTCCTTCCTTAGTCCAGATGGAGTGTATCAGGAAGTAATTCTTATCATCTTCTCCGTAAACTATCACTGAGAGGAGATTGCCTCATGTCTTATCTTGAAACCACAAAATTGAATGTCAAGCCTTAACCATTTTCAAGTAATATGTATTCTATAGATTCTTAAAAAGTGACGTCCTTTGACATATAGACACAGAATTGTTGTTGTTTACGTTATGTACTGATTTTAACGTTTATTATTAACAGTGATGGATCCCAAGAGCATGGGTGGAAACATTGGTAGTGAGAAGAAAAAATGCATGATGATGATAGAGGTGAAGCATAAAATTATCGAAAAACTTACAGTACAGTAAGCGTGGTGTCCGTGTGAGTAAGTTAGCCCATCATTACGAGAGGAGTACATCGACAATATGTACAATCCTCAAACAGAAGGATGCTACCTAGTGCACAAAGCCTTCCAAAGGCCTAACTATCATTTCACAGTTACAAACTAATACAAATGATGAGATGTTGTGCATTAAAGAAAAACAGCTGGCAGTCGATTGCGTTACGGAGACAAATATCTGTGAGAAGGCCAGCTCAATCTACGATGATTTGATACAAAGGGAAGCAGCTGATGGGTAGGGGGAGACATTGACGCCAATAGAGATATTCAAAGCTAGTCGTGGCTGTTACGTTCGGCTAGTATACACAACGTTGATTATGTAAAATCTACTTAAAATGATTGTTGTGATCAGCTATAACATATCTACATAAATGGTTTACCAAAAATAGCAGAACAGTAACAGGAAATGAAAATAATAACCAACATACTTTACAAATAAATATATTTATTTTATAACATAAGAATTTACAATAATATGCAGAGTCCAGAGAATATTCACAATACACCGTAGTAAATAATAATACACATAAGTTCTTACTGATATGTAGGTCTTGAGTTGACATCATAACTTTTCTATGCAGCGCGAGACAGATGACGATGCTTAATAATTTTAAATATAAAAGTTGATATGCAGAAATACAGCTTCTGGCGAATGAGTTCCAAAGTTTCTTTATTTTCAATCCTTCAAGATATACCATTGTAATGTCTGTATGAAATTCCGGGTCACAGTGGTGTATCTGAAATGCCTCCACTGACGAGCAGTGTTCAGTCAAGTCTTCTAACTCGCCCCCCACCCCCCGTCCTTTTATATCAGGATCTGTTTTCTCTAGGGAATTCCGGAGTGTTTATGACTACATTACACAACATCATGCCAGGGGCCCACTCTCGAATCTTCCTTAAGAACTCAGGCAACGCTCCCGTCGGACAAGTGGTGTCGAAGTAGTTACGAGAAGTATACAGAATATGTTTGTTCTTAGATACAACGACGTTTTCGAATTGCAGATTTTATTTAACATTGATGTTTGATAGGTAAAAATAAGACTTTTCACAGGTCTTATAACACAATATATATAAAATCCTATTACAAATCCCCCTGCCCAGCAAAAAGACTGGGGGTCATCAACCAAATACTTTTAACAAATACTAACTAAATAATCTTATCACAAAAGATTAAAAATATAATGTTCACATTACAATTAAAATAAAATACAATTTTGTTCCATGAATTTCAAAATTTATAGAGTTCATAAACGATCACAAAAATATCAATAAAATCCATTACAAAGAAAAATAAAAGGTTTCTTCTCAATAGGTACAAAAAAAAATATTAAATAACATTCAACCCATGCCTTTTTTCGGCCAGAGTTTAATACAATCTTTCAAAACATGACAAAATAAATCATCAAATGCAAAGATTAACTTCAGTGGGACTTCCTGATAAGTCTGATTGGATTTTTCAATAACTTGACACAAGACGAGTACAATAAAACTGACTCATATCCAGTCAAATATAATGACACTAAAATTGACATCATTATCCAGAATTTTACTCACTCTAAAGTGACCAGTCATATGTTGTTCATAAGTGACACTGAGAACATCAACATTTCAGGGATAACAACCTGAATAACATGGTCAGACTTCTGATCAACAATCAAATTTGAACCAGATTCAGGATCACAGTATTCATTTAATAACAAACTGGAATCTGACACATCAGTATTAAACTAAGCAAACAAAAATGTATCAGACAAGTTAACATCATCATTAGATGAGATATTACAAATCAAAAAATTTCAAAAAAACAAGTCATCAGAACTGTTAATGACTGCTTCAACATAAAGTATGGTGTCTTCACAAGACAGGTTAGCAGAACAGTCAATTGTCTTCTCGAGACAGGTTGGTAGAACAGTTGATAGCAGAATCGTTATCATGAAATAACATATCATTATCAGACATGATGGAAGAACAGTCAACAGATGAACAAATATCATGAACTGACACATTTTCACAAGATAAATCAGTAGAACAATCATTAGTAGATGAATGAGCATCACAAACCAACAAGTCTTTACGAGGCAAGTAGGTAGAACAAACACCAAACATTGTCAGACGTGCAGGTAGAATTGTGAGTCTTTTGATGCGCTATATCACAAAAAGAAAACAGAGTAGACACATCAGGACTGAGAACCTCTAACTCCTGACAAAGAACGGGCTCTTTAACCATCTTTGGTTAAACACCAAGTTTCTCATCTATCTGGTCATAACTAAGAAAAAATTGAGCACCATTAATAGGCAACGCTTGAACCACACCAACAGCAACAGGGCCTGATAACTAGCTACAAAGAAGATCCATACAATGCAAGGGAATGCTAAGATGTCAACGAACGGGAACATACTTCTCAATAAACAAATACTCAGTCACAGGGACAACTTCCCTCAAAACAAGAGACCGGGCACAGCCAGTACCTCGTATGATACAAACAAGGCGTGGTGAGCCACCATAAATTTTAATATAACCCCTATAAGTAATGGCTGGAAAACCTTATCAACAGATCTGGAACAATCAATGGAATTAACTGTCATTCTGCGAAAAACGTGGTCATCCACTCGTACAGTGTTACCCTCTACTGGAAGTACACTATAGCAAGACTTTGGTATAGTTACAAGAACCATAGTTTTAGCATCTTTCTTTCTCAACTTGAAATAAACAGACACCATGTGACCTAGTTTCTTACAATAATTACATATTACAGAACTGTTGATAATAGAATTGCTATTCAAAATGTTGCTTCAAGACAGGTTGGTAATACAGTTGGAAGCTGAATCATTATCATGAACTAACATATCATTATCTGAGATGTTGTAAGAAAAGTCAACAGTTGAACTAGTATCCTGAACTAATATATTTTCACAAAATAAGTCGGTAGAACAATCATTAGTAAATGCATGAACATCACTAACCAACAAGTCTTCATGAGGCAAGTTGGTAGAACAAACACCAAACAATGGCACACGTGCAGGTAGAACTATGAGTTTTTAGATGAGTCACATTGCACAAAGAAAACAGAGTAGACATATTAGGACTGAGAACCTCTTACTCTTGATCAAGAATGAGCTCTTTAACCATCTTCGGTCGGGCACCAAGTTTCTCATATGCCTAGTCATAACCAAGCAAAAATTGAGCACCATTAATAGGCAACTCGTGAACCACACCAACAGCAACAGGCCCTAATAACTAGTTACAATGCAATGGAATGCTAGGATGTCAACGAACGGGAACATACTCCTCAATAAACGAATACTAAGTCATAAGAACAACTTCCCTCAAAACAAGAGACCGGGCACAACTAGTACCATGTATAATACAAACAGGGCGTGGTGAACCACTATAAATTTTAATAAAATCTTTAGCAGTAGTGGCTGGAAAAGCTTATAAACAGATCTAGAACAAACACTGAAATTAACATTCAACCTGCCAAAAACGTGGTCATCCACTCCTACAGTGTTAACCTCTACTGGTTGCACATTATAGAGAGATTTTGATAGAGTTACAAGAACCATAGTTTTAGCATCTTTCCTTTATAATTTAAAACCTTCAGACAACGTGTGACCTGGGTTTTACAATAATTACATATTACAGAACTGTTACTAATAGAATTGCTATTCAACCTGCTGCTTTGACTTGACATGAGAATCAGAATTAGACCTTTGATATACATATTAGTATATTAGTATGCTTATTTTTGTCCCTATAGTCTTTTGACCTATTAAACTTTTTATCGCAATACTTCATCTCCTTGTGAGCCAGTACATAATCATGAGCACATACAGCTGTTTTTCAAAGGATAGATAACTCTCTCTCTCTCATTTAAATAAGCCTTGATATTCTCTTTAACACAATTCTTGAACTGTTCAATTGAAATAATTTCTCTTATTCTTTTAGAATCATCCCTACACTCTACTGCTTTACATCATTTATCAAACCGATCTGATTGTTCTTTACTAAATTCCACATACATCTGCTTATCTTGTTTTCTCTAATTCCTAACCTTCATTCTATAAACTTCGAGAGTTAACTCATGGTCCTGTAAGAAAGCATTTTCAAGAATTTATAATCATAAAGTCTATCCTTAGTACTGGAAGCATATATCTTTTGTGTCCTACCACACAAAAATCCTGGCAACATATAATCACAATAGTAAACATTACATTTTTTAGCTTATCTCTCAAACCAGACAAAATATTCATCTAAATCCTTTTCATTAAAAGAAGCACATCTCAACCTTCATTAAAAATATCTAGCCTGAATTTTATTGTCATCATTAGAATTAGCCTTCTAAATTTTTTCAAGATCTATTGATTGATAGAGTTTTCTGGCCTCCTGACTTCTAAGATCATTGATGCTCGTTTTTTTTTTCAAGTTCTAACTCTTTTTGAACAGTAATCTCATGAAGCTTTATCACACCTTGTAATTGTTCACGTTTAAAATGATCTTCCCTTCTCTCAGGCTCAGCCTGAGCTGAGCTTTTAACTCCTTTTCCCTTATACAAGTATCTATTCTAAGTCTTCCAAGTCCTACAGCTGGCATCTAACACACCCTGAGGTAACACATCGTCTTCAACCATATGTTGAATTAAGACATGTTTCATATACTCTTTCCTCATTGAATTTTTAACATTAAGCTCATGGTGTTTACCTAAATTCACTAAGCTGGAATTTTTGAGATCACTTAACTTTTCAATTTGTGGATCCTCACAAAATTTTTCAAAAAACTCAGAAGTGTTAAACTCTGACAGGTTTACTTTACTTTACTTTACTTTACGAACAATTCGAATTACAAATAAGATAACAATTCAGTATCCCAGACAGAGACCTCCAATTCTCTTACACAGTGCAGATTATGTAAAATCTTCATAAATGGTTCACCCAAAAATATCAAAATAGTAACAGCAAATGAAAATAATATCCAGATAATACACCAAAGTAAATAATAACACACAAAAGAGTTCTTATAGAGATGTAGGTCTTGACTTGACTTCATAACTATTTTATGCAGCGATAGACAGATGGCATCTTCTGACGAATAACTTCCAAGGTTTCTTTATCATCTTTGAGGTATTATACCATTGTAATTTCAATATGAAATCCAGGGTCACAGAGGTGTATCTGAAATGCCTCCACTGACGAGCAGTGTTCAGTTAAGTCTGTCTTCTAACTCATCCCCCGTCCTTTTATATTTGAATCCGTTTTCTATAGAGAATTCCCGTCTTTCAGGACTTACATTACACAATGCTATGCCAGATGCCCACTCTCGAATCTTCCTGTAGAACTCACGTAGCACCATCAGATGGCTGTTGTTAAAGTAGTTATAAGAAGTATCCAGAAACTCTTTGGTTTCAAGTTACAGCTTTTATTTTTACATCGATATTTGATAGGTATGAATAATTCTTTTTCACAGGTCTTATATTACATAAATGTAATGTATAAATAGCACTGGCTGGTTCGATAATTTCAAAAAGTGAACTGGGATCTACTCGGTTGTGAAGCATGGGAAAGCTATGAGTTCGGATGTGAAAGCCGAGGAGGAGTATCTTGAACGTGTTGCCTCACATATTGCTATAGAAGGTTACATCCCTCAACAAGTCTTCAATTGCGACCAAAAGGGCCTTTTTTGAAAAAAAAGGAGGCCGCAGAGGATATTCTTCATGACAGAAGAGAATAAACTGCTAGGCCATAAACCCATGAAGGATAGATAGACTCTAGCTTTATATCCTAATGCCAGCAGTGACTGCAAGATCAAGGTACTTATGGTCTAGCACTCTGAAAACCCATATGCTTTCAAGAGTCACAAGATCTATATATAACACTTCAAGTGATGTGGCGAGGTAATTCAAAGGCATGGGTTACGAGGCATCTGTTTTCAGAATGGGTAAATCTGGCCTTTGATCTAGCAGTCAAGAAGTATTTGATAAAAAATAAAATTGCCATTGAAATGTCTTCTCATTTTAGACAATGGCCATGGTCTCGAAGATGGCATTCTCGATGAACTAGAGTTCATCACGGTCCTCTATCTTCCCCCCCCCCCCCAACACAACTCTACTCCTCCAGCCCATGGACCAACCGGTCCTTTCAAAGCTCAAGAAACTGTACACAAAGCATCTATTCAAAATATGCTTTGATGTCAC
>NC_090748.1:63722697-63725197 GCF_036898095.1 Palaemon carinicauda
ATATATATATATTTAACGTACACATGAAAAATACATAGAAATACATATACACACATGCAGTAAATATATATATATATATATATATATATATATATATATATATATATATATATATATATATATATATATATATATATATATATATTTAACGTACATATGAACACATGAAAAATACATAGAAATACATACACACACATGCAGTAAATATATATATATATATATATATATATATATATATATATATATATATACACTGTATATATATACTGTATATATATATATATGTATATATATATATATATATATATATATATATATATATATATATATATATATATGTATTTAACGTACACATGAAAAATACATAGAAATACATATACACACATGCAGTAAATATATATATATATATATATATATATATATATATATATATATATAACGTACATATAAACACATGAAAAATACATAGAAATACATACACACACATGCAGTAAATATATATATATATATATATATATATATATATATATATACACTGTATATATATATATATATACACTGTATATATATACTGTATATATATATATATATATATATATATATATATATATATATATATATATATATATATATATATATATATATATATATATATATATATATATATATATATATATATATACCTCTGAGCTCTGAGAATAATACGCAACTCCCAGACGTTAATATATATGAACATTGAATATCTAAAGGTCTCTACCTTACACTCAAAACAAAAACTGGGTAATTACTTTACTTTTAACGGGTATCATTCTTAAACTAACTTCTCACTTCGGTTTTAAGGCAGGTTAACAAGCAAATTACTGGATTTCACGCAATAATACAAACTTTACAAAATTATATACATTTTATAAAAATAGCAATTGAACAGTAAAACCAAAAAAGAATCACTTGAAATTTAAATCTGAACTAGACCTTAGACTAAGACACAATGACACTTCGAAAATAATACAATCACTTGTTTCACTAGAATTTAACTTATGAAAATATCTAATTTTGACAATTGATGAAAAAAGTTGACACTTTAACGCTATAGTAAATAAACCATAATTACACTTACATATAATCAACTGTTACCCTTACGACCTTTGGGCTCACATAAGGTTACTGAACGGTTAGGCAAAAATAAATGCACTTCAATTTCTTACCAAATCACACAGGGTTAGGCACAAAAAATTAACAAATTTCACAATATAAACCGTACTCACAAATAAACTTAACTTCTTTCAAAATCAAAATTACCAAACATTCTAACAACCACTATACACTATGCACATTTGAGAGAAATTACTATTCACGTTTGAGAGGAAAAGCATGGGGTCAGGTCCGAGTGGGCCCTCGCGACGTTAGTGTTGCTAACTTGGCTGTTTTGAGGAATCGTTTTATTGACGCCTGACAAGGCAACCCTCTCAGCTAACTCCGCCCACCTCCTCTCGTAATCACTAGTATTTATACTTCGTGTGTGTCATACATACCTTTTAACAACACTACATAAGACTTCATAGAATAACTAGGTGAAATAAAACTTGAATTCTTTAAAGTAATGTCAATTTACATATATGGAACTGAATGAAAATATAAATAAATGAATGACGAGAGTCTCATGTGATTTAAATACACTTACTTAATCCTACATGAGTGGAACCCACCTTATGAGCTGGCTATACATCTTTTAAATACACAAATGAGATACGTGAATAAAATAATCTACTCGCATGTTACACTAGGTTCCTAAGAATATATATATATATATATATATATATATATATATATATATATATATATATATATATACATATATATATGTATACATAGACACATTTAAACGTGTATTAAATATATAGTATATATATATATATATATATATATATATATATATATATATATATATATATTGTTATTATTATTACTAGCCAAGCTACAACTCTAGTTGGAGCTCAAGAGCTACAACAGGGAAAAATAGCCCAGTGAGGAAACGAAATAAGGAAATACATAAATGATGAGAACAAATTAATAATAAATCATTCTGAAAACAGTAACAACGTCAAAACAGATATGTCATATAAAAACTATAAAAAGACTTATGTTAGCCTGTTCAACATGAAAACCTTTGCTGCAACTTTGATCTATTGAAGTTCTACTGATCCAACTATCCGATCAGGAAGATCATTCCACGACTTGGTCACAGCTGGAATAAAACTTCTAGAATACTGTGTAGTATTGGCCTCATGATGGAGAAGGCCTGGCTATTAAAATTAACTGCCTCCCTATTATTACGAACAGAATAGAATTGTTCAGGGAGATCTGAATGTAAAGGATGGTCAGGATTAGGAAAAATCCTATGCAATATGCATAAAGAACTAATTGAACGACGGTGCCAAAGATTAATATCTAGATGGGGAATATGAAATTTAATAGACTGTACGTTTCTGTCCAACATATT
>NC_090748.1:63732697-63752697 GCF_036898095.1 Palaemon carinicauda
AGGGCTTGCAGAGGCGACGTCCTATCTAATAATGTGTCATAGTTGTAATGATTCTTGTTGTTGTTGTTGTTTTTGTGGTGACTAGCTAAGCTGCAATTTAAGTTGGAAAAGCAGGATGGTACAAGCACAAGGACTACAACTGGAAAAAATAAACCATTGAGGAAAGGACATAAGGAAAGAAATAAACTATCAGAGACAAGTAGTGAATAAGAAAAATAAATATATCTTAAGATCAGTAGCAACATCTTTTATATATAAACTTTTAAAGTTCCATTGATTCAACAACCGGATTAGGAGGATACGCTGTATTGTTGAGTCTATTTTTGGAGATGGTAATATGGTAGAATTAAATACATACCTTCATGGTATAGTCTGGGAAGAACTGAATGCAAAAGGATGGTCAGAATCATGAAAAGTCTAACTGGCTGAACGACGGTGCCAGATATTACTATCTAGATCAGAAATATGAAATCTAATAGACCGTAATCTTTTTTCATTAAAATTAAGATGAAAGCCAGAAGCTGAAGACCAGACAGGAGAGCAGCACTCGAAACAAGGCAGAATGGTAGAATTAAAGACTATCTTTAGAATAGATTGATCACCGAAAATCTTATAAGACTTTTTCAATAAGCTAATTTTTGGTACATTTGAAGAAGAAACATACTAAATATGATTCTGTAAAGCAAATTTGCAATCAAGAATCACACCTAAAATTTTCAAGGGATTGTATATAATTAAAGAAACACTGTCAATGCTGAGCTCTGCATAATGAAGAGCTACTGTCATCGATATACTTACAATCATACTTTGAGTTGTGTTAGAGTGCAATGCCATGCCTCATAATTTGCTCCATGCACCAGCTTTAGCTAGATCTATGTTAAGGGATTCAGAAAATCCAGTTCTACATTAAGGAGATGAAATTGAGGTAAAGAGATTAGCATCTTCTGCATATTCAACAAGCTTGTTTTCTAGACCAAATCACATGTCGTGTATTTAGTATGAAAAGTAATGGGCCAAGAAAACTACCCTGAGGAACACCAGATATCACATTCCTATACTTGCTATGGTGCACATGAATAATTACGCTAAGAAAATATCCTCCTACACCTAACTAACTGATTGAATTTGAAAACAAGTACGCCATGATTAATACGGACAAAGGCAGTACTGAAATCAAGGCCAATCATACAAACTTCCTGACCACAATCAAGGGATTTCTGTATAGCATTGGAAATTATAAGACCGACATCACATGTTCCAAGGCCTTTGCGAAACCCAAATTGCTAACTAGGCAACAGATTATTACCTCAAACATGCTTTTTTAAACGTTTTGCCAAAAGATGTTAAGCAACTTGCGATAATGTGGGAGTTATGGGCTGGAGCTACCACAAAATCCTTTACCTAATAAGGTAACATTTTTAATCCTTCATTAAATGCAAAAAAAAAAAAAAATGAATAAATAAAAAAAATATCATTGTGAACTTACCAAACATAACAGCCAAATTACGAGCTAAGAAATTAGCACTTAATAAAAAAACAATAAAAGATACTATTTGTGTCTACATCTCCATAAGAATTGAGATACATCAAGAGTTTTGTAATTTCATGAGATCAAAAAGCCAAACTAGTTAGTTTAGTTACAGGAAAGAAGGAATGAGGCAGATCAAGTTTCTCATTTCCTTTGCTCGCTGTCAAACGCATCAGCCAAACGGGTTGTCTTTTCCCTTGCCGTAGATGAAAGAAGCAAGAAAGACCTCCAAATTGGATATGAACTATTTTTATTATATCTTCAAAGAAGTATTAACAAATAGTTCGTAAACAATAAATTGAACTAATAAACTATTATAAAATAATG
The DNA here is from genome assembly GCF_036898095.1 of Palaemon carinicauda. Lineage (NCBI taxonomy): Eukaryota > Metazoa > Arthropoda > Malacostraca > Decapoda > Palaemonidae > Palaemon > Palaemon carinicauda. Next base: position 63,734,553 of record NC_090748.1, read on the forward strand.
ATAATAAATTTCACTTTAAACCATCTTCAAATTCTCGCTATCAAGCAAATTCATCTTTTACTAAATTAACCATTGACACGTATATGTTTTTATGAAAAGTGGTTCTAATCGAACACAAATGCTACAAAATGTTTAAAATAAAGCATTTAATCAAGCAATCTAAATTCTAAACATTTACATCGAACTTTGCCAGATTTATACACGATCAGAGAGGATGTAGCAAACAAAATTCGGACATTAGTTGCCGACACTGAAATGAGAAAAATCGGAAATTTTAAATAAAAAATAATGATATGCAATATGTACAATAATGAAGATTAAGTAGTAAATGCTTGATTCAAAGAAATATTTACCTGGCCCAAATCTGAAACATAGAAGAGAAAATAAGCGTGGTGCTGAAGAAAAAAGCTGTAGGTGGGACTACCCACTACATGTTGAAATATGATCCTTAAGTTCGGAAGGCTATACATGATAATGGAGACAAAGTTATGTTGCATGGCGTAATAATGACATACGTGGTAGGTACCACGTGATCACCTGCTACCACAGTCAGATTTATGGGCATCTTGAAAAAGATTGCAAGTTTAAAACTGATAATAAAGTCAGGGGGAAATGTTCAGAAAAACATTCCACTAAGGAATGCAACTCGCAAATACCAAAGTATATTAATTGCCCAAAGTTAAACAATCCAAATGACCACATAGGAAATTCAAAAAATTGCAAAGCTTTTGAATTTGAAATGAAAGCTAGCAGAAAATAGAGATCATGGGCACCAGGGATGTTATAAACTTAGGCTATGTAAATATACAATCTGTTGATAATAAAACTATTCAATATTGATGAACGAGAAATACTTGCACATACTAGCATTATCTGAAATATGGTTAAATAACTTTGACGTGGGTAAGATCACTGAAATAACCCCACACACATACCTTCTTTCACATTCCGAGAAAGGGTAGAAATGGTGGGGGAGGGGGGGATCGGACTCTTTAATCATGAAGGTTAATGAAATCTTATAATGTTAAAATAAACTAGTGTAACAAGCTTTGAATATTCAGAAATAAACTTTACCCCACCAAAAAAAAAAAAAAAAAAAAAAAAAAAAAATTGATATATTCATTGTAATAGTCTACAAACCTCCACGAACAAGTACTGGTACCTTCTTAAAAGAATTCAATCCACTCATTGAGATGATTATCATGGAGAAAAATGAATTAGTTATTTGTGGAGACTTCAATCTTTAGATTGATGGCACATTAAATCTTGATGCTTTGCCATTTAGCGAGTTCTTATATATGGTGAATAATGTCGAATGTACAACTTCTTTAACTGGGCATAATTTAGACCTAGTTTTGAGTGTTGGAATGAATAACATTATATCTGATAAAAATGTTGAAGATAAATGTACTATCTCCCCAGTGCACAAACTTATTACATTTAGTCTATCTCTACAGAAACATGCAATACTGAAGAAAATAAATTTTAGACTTAAATCAATCTTTTCTCCTACAGTATTTATTGAAGAAGTCACGAAGAAAATAAATGATTCTATCAACATTCCCTGCGATCATGATAACCAACGTTTGTTGGGAGCTATGTGCGTTGACTGCCTTACTACCACTTATAATAGGGTAAAAGTGAATATGATACCATGTGTCCACTAATGGAAAAGACTATATCTATTGAAAACCAATCTCCTTTGTTTGTTGGAGACACTTTAGTGAAAAAGAGGGAAGAAAGATGAAAAGAAAGTGGAATCGGTTAAAAATTGAAAGTACAAGGGTAGAATACAAAACTGCAATGTGTCAATACAACTACCTACTAAGAAGGGAAAAAAACGAATACCATAAGAGAAAGATGGCGAAGCAGCAACAAACATAAATAAGTTATATCGTCTAATAAATAGTATAATGGGAAATGTGAACGAAAAATAGCTACCTGGTGGGTACAGTGACCAGGGACTAGCAAATGATTCGCTAGCATTCTTTAGAAACAAAATTGAGAATATAACCAGGTCATTTGTAAATATTCAACATCAGATTAATTATACAACAGATACACAGATAAAATTAAAGGGATTTAACAACATAACACGACGATATCACCAGAATTATCAAGAGAGCAAAGAAAACCAACTTCGCAATTGATCCAATGCCATTATCTGAAGTAATTGGAGAAAGAAACTTTTCTAGTCTAGCCGAAATAATAATGAGAATAGCAAATGCAAGCATTGATAAATGTAAATTTTCCAAATCTGAGAAAATGGCTATAGGACACACTTGTTCTGAAAAGTGCTCTCGATTACCAGAAATGAAGCTCATTTAGATCTAATTCGAATCTATCCTTTGCTTCAAACGTGCTTGAATATGTAATTCTTGAACAACTAGTCAGTCACTTAATAGTAATAGAAGTTTTGCCAGAATACCAATTTGCTTACAGAAAACTATACTCTACGGAGACAGCAATCTGTTCTGATGTAAATGATATGCTGAAAATGATGGATGGAAATAAATGTGGTATTTTGATATTACTCGATCTTTGATGCAGTTGTACATGAACTGCTACTAAATGATCTACGGTCCATTGGCATTGTAGATCAAGGTTTCAAATACGTGAGAGACAACCTGGTTGACATAAATCACTGTGGGCAAATTTGAAACTCATTCATCATATGAACCTTTTACCTCAAGGGAGTGCACTCGGCCCAGTCTTGTTCGGCATCTATGCTATTGGTCTATCTAAAATACTACAAAGGCAGGTTGTGAATTTCAAACTATTTGCCGATGATACACAATTTTACTTTTCCATAAATGATATAGACGAAACAACTGAAACTCTTTTTTTTTTTAACTTTTATTATGAAAATACAATTACATTTTATTAACTTACATTTTTTTCCTTTCTTCTATCAAGAAATATTCCTTTACAAATTATATTTTACATTTTTGTATATATATTAAAACATCTATTATAATATAAAAAAATACAATTTTATTATTCTTCTAAATATGTTTTTAAGTTAGAAACATACTGATCTGTGAAAATATTTTTAACATGATTCTTATTTCCAATAATATTTACATTAAATGTAATTAACAGTTTATTCTTTAAACACTTAATAATTTGCTGGTCATCACTTATTCCCAATTTTCTTGCCATCCAGATACTTGAAATAAAATCTGCTATTATTGCCATTGCTGTATTTTTATCCCTTTTTGAGTAAGCTTCAAAATCTAGTTTTATAATCCTTAACCTGTTATTAGTTTTCAATTTACAACATTTTCTAAGCAATTCGAATACCCAGGACAACAAATTATTAACCAAAGGACAGAAATATACCAAATGCATATTAGTTTCTATGTATCCACATCTGCATTCCTTAACATTGTACCAACCGTGTGTCACACGATCGTACATAGTTCACTTTGTGCTTGTATCTTCGCTCTCCCCTCACACTAAAAAGAACCTGAAAAATCATGTCTGCTTTTTTCCTCTGTAACTGTGTCAATATTTGAACAAGAAAATTCTTGTTGCTTTGAGATTTTGTATATAAAGGAGACTGTTCTTTAATAAACTAACTCAGTTGCTTTCACACTGCCCTTGAGTTCACAACCTTCTCTCGGCTCCGTCACATTGGCGACCCCGGGAGTCGACTCCCTCCCACCGCCTTCCACCCCCACCCCCCTCGCCCCTCCATCGTTGGTACTATGACGGACTCTACAGAAGTTGCCGCTGCGGCTGCCCCATTGAAACTTTCACCGTTCGCCAGCGGAGAGGCGTTTGCTTGGTTTCAGCGCGCAGAAGTCCAGTTTCGCATCAAGGGCGTGACTCGCTCAACCACCAAAGCAGATTATGTTCTCGTGGCGATACCCGAGGACACCTTCCCGGAAATATCCGACTGGCTTTGTGAACAAGGAGACACCCCAATAGCGTATGACGCCCTCAAAACTTACCTTCTGCAGCAGTACTCGCCGTCGCCAGCCACCCTTGTAACAAAGCTTTTTCAGCTTTCGCAACAACCGTTGGGGGACCAAAGAGCTTCGCTTGCCCTCAGGGAAATGACCAGTATCGCTCGCCTTCAACCTGCAGCAGACGGTTCTCCTCGTGAGGTGAACCTACTTCGTGCCCTTTGGATACGCCGTTTACCCGATGTCGATAGTTTACCCATAAAGGACTTGATGACCAAAGCAGACGCCCTTATGGACAGCCACTTCAAGACCTCCATCAACGCCTCCACCCCTGACGAAGAGGATGCCTCTTCAAGGTCAACCGAAGCTGACATGAATGCCGTAGGACATACACGCCTACACCGTAACATGCCGAAGCAGCGACAAAGCCGCCCACCACCCACCAATCGCTCGCTCCCCAACAAACAACTTCTACAGCCACTTACTACCTCCCATCCGCAGCAGTTTTGCTACTACCACTTCAGATTCGGGGCAACTGCGAAGAAATGCGCCGAGGATTGTCAGTGGCCAAAAAAACGTGTAAGTAGGCCATCGCTCGTGGCAGTGGCCTCCCGTGTTTCGAATCTTTTCTTTTTACATGATGCAGGAACGGGCGTGCGATTTTTGGTAGACACGGGTGCTTTTCATTCTCTTTTGCCAAGGTAACTCTTCAAGACACGACGTAGTCTGTCTACATCTGCCGACGTCTGCTTGGTAGCTGCTAACGGATCTGCGATACCCACCTACGGTTACGAGAACCTCACATTATCGTTCGGAAACGGTAAATTCAATTGGAAGTTTCTCGTTGCTGACGTCACATTGCCAATCCTCGGTGCGGATTTCCTCTATCATTTCCACCTTCTGGTCGATGTTGACCACCGACAATTGGTCAACGCAGACTCGTACTTGTCGACACCTCTAACCTGGCTCTCCGCATTAGCGCACCCACGGATGACTACACCTACCTCCTCATGTTCTACCCGGAAGTTTTCCGTCCAGAACTTCACCAAACGCCCATGGTTCCTGCCAAACACGGTATTTATCACCACATCAAGACGACGGGACCCCCAGTCTTCGCAAAATTCAGACGTCTGGCACCGGAACGATTGGCAGCCGCCAAACAGACGTTCGCCGAAATGGAGGAAATGGGCCTTTGCCAAAAGGCCTCCAGCCCATGGTCGTCACCCTTACACATCGTTCTGAAGAAAGACGTCTCCCTCCGTCCGTGCGGGGATTACAGGCGGTTGAACATGCAAACAGAACCGGATCACTACCCCCTCCCAAACATCGCCGACGTGACCTCCTACCTGAACAAAGCAAAGGTTTTCTCTACGCTCGACCTCCTGAAGGGGTATTATCAGGTGCCTATGAACCCAGAAGACATCCCCAAGACTGCCATCACCACTCTGTTTGGTACATACACCTTCAATTACTCCTGTTTAGGCCTTCGTAATGCTGGGGCCACGTTTCAACGTCTCATGGATGGCATCTTAGGGACCTCCCTTTCTGTGTATGTTATGTGGACGACATACTTGTGTTCTCCTCCTCAAAAGATGAAAACCTCCGTTACCTGCGCATCACTCCTGAAGGAGTCCACCCACTCCCTGAGAAGGTAGCAGCCGTTCAGAACTTCCCCGTGCCCTTGACCGTCAAAGCTCTGCAGGAATTCTTCAGCATGATCAACTATTATCACCGTTTTCTGCCAGCCATTGCCGCCGCTCTTGCTCCCCTCTACGCCTCCCTCAAGGGCAAGCCAAAGGACCTGAAGTGGAGTCCCCTTCAAGAAGCAGCCTTCTGCAATGCAAAGAAGGCCCTATCAACTGCTGCGGCTCTCACTTTTCCTATCCCACATACCCCTCTCCTTCTCTCCACCGATGCCAGGGACGTCGCTATTGGTGCAGTACTGGAGCAGGTGGTCAACGGCTCGCCCCGCCCATTGGCCTTCTTCAGCAGAAAACTGTCTAAGGCAGAGTCGGGTTATTCTACCTTCGATCGAGAATTGCTGGCGGTGCACTTGGCTGTCCGTCACTTTCACCATTTCTTAGAAGGTACGCCCTTCGTCATTCGCACAGACCACATGCCTCTGGTGCACGCCTTTACTCGACAGTCTGATGCCTGGTCCGCCTGGCAACTCTGACATCTCTCCGCTGTGGCTGAATAAAATTGCACCCTTCAATACGTCCCTGGGAAAATGAATCCAGTTGCCGATGCCCTGTCAAGAAACACGTTGGCTTCCGTTCAACTGGGATTGGATTACAACGCCCTGGCTGAAGCCCAACGACAGGATCCAGAGTATCAAGCATGTAGGACATCCTGCACGTCCCTCCATTGGGAAGACTTCCCCCTCGAAGACTCCAACACCACCCTCCTCTGTGACGTCAGTACTGGTAGACCGCGACCTTGGATTCCTACTCCCATGCGCCGGCAGGTATTTGATTTCATTCACGGCCTTTCACATCCCTCGTGCCATTCTACTGCACAGCTGCTGAAGGCAAATTTCATTTGGCACGGCATTTCTAAGGATGCTAAGGATTGGGTCCACGCCTGTACTTCTTGCCAAACTTCCAAAGTACATCGACACACGGATTCCGGAGTGGGCACCTTTCCTCAACCTCAGCGTCATTTCGCACACATTTACGTCGACGTTGTAGGCCCCCTACCCACATCACAAGGACATCGTTACCTGTTTACCGTCATCGACCGCTCCACTCGTTGGCCAATCCATTCCCATGGAAACTGCAATTTCCGCCTCATGTTCATCTGCCTTACTCTCTGGATCGATTGCAAGATTTGGTATCCCTGAGCATATTACTTCCGACAGTGGAACCACTTTCACCTCTCAATTGTGGACATCATTAGCGAATCTCCTGGGCATCACCCTACATCAGACAATGGCCTACAACCCCGCTGCCAATGGAATGGTTGAACGTTTTCATCGCACCCTCAAAGCAGCTTTGATGTCCCGCTGCAAGGATTACAACTGGTTTACTCAGCTTCCCTGGGTCCTCCTGGGACTAAGGACCACTCCTAAAGACGCCCTCGACATTTTGGCAGCTGAAATGGTGTATGGCGACCCGTTGGTCGTCCCTGCCAAATTTTTTCCTTCTATAACATCCTCCGACGATCTCCAGCGCATACATCACGTCGTGGGAAAATTTACTCCATGCCGCCAGACTTACAAGCCCCCAGCGAAGCATCACATACCAACAGACTTGCACTCTGCAACGCACGTCTTCCTGCGCAATGACACTAGCAAGCCACCGCTAACGCCCCCTTACACGGGCCCTTTCCTTGTGATCCGCTGCAGTCCAAAAGCATTCCTACTCTACATTCGTGGCAAAGAAGACTGGGTCTCCACTGATCGTCTAAAACCTGCTTATCTTCTGCCAGATGACCCGCCTAGAGTTCACCTCTCTAGATCAGGGCGCCCTATTTAACATGTACAGTATGTCATTTTTAGGGGGGGAGCCATGTACCAACCGTGTGTCACACGATCGTACATAGTTCATTTTGTGCTTGTATCTTCGGTCTCCCCTCGCACTAAAAAGTACCTGAAAAATCATGTCTGCTTTTTTCCTCTGTAACAGTGTCAATATTTGAACATGAAAATTCTTGTTGCTTTGAGATTTTGTATATAAAGGAGAGTGTTCTTTAATAAACTAACTCAGTTGCTTTCACACTGCCCTTGAGTTCACAACCTTCTCTCGGCTCCGTCACATCTTTTATTTTCATCATTGCTAGCCTATCATTTGTACTTAAAATTTCATGAACATACTTAAACAAAATTTCTCTACTTTTATTTTCTATATATTTATTATTCACATGTTCCCAAATTAGTTTCCAGTTGAATAGTGGAAACAATTTTTCAATATTTGGAACATATTCACTGTTTTTCATTACATGTTCATATACCACTTTTGTTCTTATCTGTGGATGAGAGGTTATCTTATTAACACTTCGAAATATATTTATCATACTTTCATAAAAACTTGGTGTAAAAATAGTGCAACCGGATGTTGGCATTCATTTTCTATAAGGTAGGTTGCTCTGAATTTACAATAATAAACAATTATTTAGTAACCAAAACAACGATCTTTCAAACATTTTGAAATGTGCTAAACATGATTGTCTTCGTTTTACACTGGATATCAATAATTCCACAAAAACATAGTTTTCCTTGCAACAGGTTCACAGTTGCTGCTCCACAAATATTTGAAAATACTTTTCTGAATTCGTTTTACATAATCCACTGGAGCTGGGTATACATGTACCGTATACCACAATTTCGCAAGAATTTTACAATTTACAATTATTGCTCTTTGAAGCATTGTTAATTTTCGGTTATGATAGATCCCAATGATTTTATCTATGTTACTTTCTAATATATTCCAGTTCAAATCTAGACTCTGTTGATAATCGTTGCTATGATATATGCCTAAAATTTCACAACAACTTTTCAATACTTTTAAACCATAACCTACCCATGCTACTCTCTCTTTCCAGTTACAAAGACCAAAAATTGAAGTTTTACTTCTATTGAGAACTGCACCTGAGGCGTTCTCATACTATGTGATAACCTTGAAACATTCCTCTGGTGCCATATCACAAGTAATAATTATAACAGAGTCGTCTGCATAACATAGCAATAATACATGTAAATCATTTGGCATTTGTAAAGCATAATTAAACAAGATCTTCTTAACCATTCTGTAAAATACTTCCTGATAAATGATAAATAACATCATAGATAATGGACAACCTTGCCTTACAGATTTATTGTCAGGAAAAGGGTCAGAGATATGACCATTTATACATAATACACTTTCAGCACCTGAATATAACAACATAATATAACAATATAATATAATAACATCGTTATTAAACCCAAAGCTCTATAGTATTCTAAATAGAAAATTATGATCGTCACGATCAAATGCCTTTGACCAATCCAAGTTCACCAAGGCTGCATTAGTTTTACTTTCATTTAGATAGAATATTAAATCTCTAATAAAAAAAGTTATTAATTGATCTATTTTCAACAAAACAAAATTGCTCCTGTGATATTATCAAATGTAAAACCTTTTCAATCCGTCTAGATATAATTCTTGTTATTATCTTAAAATCAACATTTAACATTGTCAAAGGTCTCCAGTTATTAAATAAATCTAAGTCCCCTTCCTTAGGTATGATGGATATAACCCCGTTGTTCATCTTTGAAACATTCTTGTTCCTGAACACAAACTTTATTATTCCAATAAAATCCCCTTTAACAATATTCCAACATTTCTTATAAAACTCAACCGGCAATCCATCTATCACCGGGCTCTTGCCATTTTTCATGCCCCGAATGGCATCTAACACATGTTTCACTGACTGTTTTTGTTAATATTGTATTATGTTCATCTCCTATAACTTTCTCTATAATATTCAAGAACTCATTTTGCCTATCCATATCACATTCTTCTTTCCTGAATAAATTCTCAAAATGTTCTCTCACATAATCCACGATGGCTTTTGGGCTTATTATTTCACTTCCATCATCTCTTTTTATCTTACTTAAAAAACTCCTTGCCCTTTCTCTCTTCCAAGTAGATACGCCGATACCTGCTCCCCTTTCAAATGGTTTTCAGCTTTAGCCCTTACCTTTATACCTTCACATATTTCATTTTGAATATCATTTATTCTTGATTTCAACTGATTTGTAATATCAAGATTACCAGGCCGTAAACTAGATTTCCCCATTTCTTGCATAAACTGATAATTTAGCAGATTTAACAGACCGGATTTTTACTTATTTACTTGTTTTGAGCATTTAATGAAGAAATTCTTAAGTTAATTTTTTGCAAATTCCCACCACAAAATTATATTGTCAAAATTACATTTCTTTCCTTTAATAAATTCCCTGCATATAGTAAAATTATCTGCGGTAATATCATTTTCAAGTATACTACAGTTCAATTTCCAGTATCCCTTCCCTATTTTTACAATATTTTCTAATCTTAAGGATAATTTTACAGCACAGTGATCTGACCAACTCAAAGGAACTGTATGAATGTTAGAGATATTATTTTGGAAGTCTTTTACATAAAACCTATCCAGTCTAGAACCATAATTCTCTCTCAGAAAAGTATATTCAGTTTGGTGATTTATGATAAACCAAGCATCCTTCAATTTTAAACTATTTTTTAGGTCCAGAAGCGATTTTGACATTAAATCATTATCAGGATTTTAGCAATCTCTCATGCTTGCAATGCTATTCCAATCTCCACCCATTATTGTATTACTAATATTGTTTCTTAAGAAATATAAGATATCACTCCCAAATAATTTTTCTCTTTCTCGTTTTTTATCACTGCCCGAAGGAGCATATACATTCAAAATTTGAATTCGAACATTTGGAACTCTACATACTGTACTTATAACAAAACCATCTACATCAATTTCTGAATTTAAAATTTCCACATTGTATGTGTTATTAACAAGTATAGCTAAACCTCCTTTAAGATTTTGAGAACAATTTATGAGAATCTGACAATACTTTTCTAGATATTCAAATTTACTTCTATAATTGATATTGTGTTCTTGAATAAAAATGACATCACGTTTATACAAAAACATGAAATTAATTAACTTCATCTGCTTATTTACATTAATCAATCCATTTACATTTATTGTGGCAACATTTAACATGTATGTATTGAATGTCAAAGTATTGAAGGGGAAAAGATGAACATAGAAACTGTAAGTTTAACAATGCTTTGGTTTCTTAGGAGTCACTTTCATCCGAAACATCAACATTTTTCGTTTTCATTGCCTTATCCTTCTTAAGAGTTATTCCTAATTCATCGCCAACACCCTGTTTAGTATGCCAAGTCCCACTTTTCTTATCAACATTGGGTAGAACCTGAGTCTCATGTAATTCCAAAGCAACGATTTCACTTTCCTCGCTTACAATCCCACATTCCTCGGTAGTATTTGGACACTTATTAACATTTGTATATTCCTCTTCATTGTCGCGCTCATTTATATTATCTACATCATTTTATAGATTTATTTCATTTACATTATCATCTTCATCTATTGCATGGTGAACCATTACTTCCACTATTGTAGTTTTTATTTCACATGTTCTAATCTCCTGTGATTTAATAGTTCCTTCACACTGATAATACTCTCCTGTGTCATCGTCGCAGTCGTCATTAACAGGCTTTTCGTTCTTCTCGTTTGGTATTCCCTGCCTTTCTTCTACAACTGGAAGAGCGGATTGGGGATCTTTGACATGTTCCCCCGCATCTCCAATTTCTACCTCTATAATATCTTCTTGTTCCTGGATCTTTTTCCCTTCTCTTCCTGATAAATCATTTCCGGTCCTTCTCCTATTTAGGTAGATTTCTGGGAATTCTTCTTCACTTAACAAGGGTCTACTCATTTCATATTCACAATCCTTCATCATGTGTACTTCTCCTCTGCATCTATACCATGTACGTAGTTGTTCATTATAAATAAAGAACATAGCATAACCATATGGGTTGTAATGAAAGAAGGGATATTTTCCTTTAACTACATTCCAGCCGTCCGAACACCTGTTAATAATCCTTTGAAGGGGCCATATGAAAACCCGTTTTTTCTTACATTCTCAACTTTTCCATGTCTCGACAAAACTAGAGTTAAAACATCATCTGGCATTTCAAATGGTGCATTCCTTATTGATACGTAGGTTATAGATGAACTTAGATTCTTAATTGAACAATTCCACTCTTGTCTAAAATAAATTCCTTGTCTTCATATCTCTCCATCAGTTTCTTAAATACGATAGGTACCACTTTTACTATTACTGTATTTCTACTCACTGACTGCACACCTATCACTTCATCCAGGGCGAGTCCCATGCTCTTGAAAAGGGCATCACTCAGTATTTCCATAGTTGGATAATCTGTAAATTGCAATGTAAAGGAGTCTGTCCTACTCAGCGGTGCTGAAAACGTCCCCATTTTCCTGACGTTTATTTTTCCTTCAATAGATGGCGGTAGTGTCGCCAAAACCCAACCAGAATTCGGGTATGCCAGTTACTTTCGACCATGTTCACTTGATATAGGACCATAAATAGTTCAATACACCAAAAAAAACACCAATAAACAAAGTCACTATACTCAAACTCTATTAATGAGTTGCTCACTACATTTTGAGATGTAGCCTTCCTATAGAACACTGGAAAAACTACTCAAAACAGAGAGCGGGCCAAACGTCGTCTGAATACAAACAGACACTCTTCTTCTCCACTCTGGATAGCAAGGTTGGTAGCGTCGCGGATCTCTATTATAGAGGTCCCGAGTTCGGTCCCCGCCTGGGACGCGAATACCGTGAGACCTTCTACCCGGGGGGTACTCCCAGGGTAGGCGCCTGGGGGGGAGGTTAGAGGGGACTAGTGATAGTCCCTGCTGGCTAATGGTCACCCGAGGAGGACGATGTAAATTGTCTCTGTGGAGACCTAAAACCCGCAACTTTTTTAACTTTTACTGAATCTAAACCAATTCCTTGATAGTTTTAGAGAATGGATGACAAACAACTAAAATTAAATGCGAACAAAACTGAGTTTATGGTGCTGGGAAAGAGAAACCCCGTGAGAAGCTTAGGTGATATTCAAATGAACATTAATAATGACCCAGAGCCGATATCTAGTAAAGTTGTGATTTAGGTATATTTCTTGACTACAACTTGTCTCTCAATGCCTAAATAAATAATGTAGTAAAAACTGCCAGACATCATCCAAGAAATATTGCTTTTATAAAAATTACCCAGATGAATAGTCAGTAAAGAAACTAGTGATAAACTTTGTAATTACCAGAATTAACTACTGTAACTCCATCTACTACAATCTACCAAGAGTATAACTGAAGAAATTACGAACATAGTAAAAAGAAAAGCAAAACTGATAAAAGGTGTCCCACCTAGAGAAAGGATACTCCTATACTAATTGATGTACGTTGGCTGCCGATTAAAGTGAGAATTGAGTTTAAAATATGTACAATAACCCACCAAGTTATCCAAACCAGTCTTCCAAAATATCTAAGAGAACTGTTACATATTGTGCAGCCAACAAAGTGTCCTGACACGAGAATAACTCGTTACAGATGGTTTCAAACTATTGGAACCAATATACATGTCTACTGTAGGCTCTAGACTCTAGAGCCTACAGTAGACATAGTCTCAGGACCACATATATAAAGGCTCTAGAGTCTAGAGCTTTTATATATGTGGTCTCGAGACTATACAATAAGCTCCCACGAGACATCCGAATAATTGAAGATATTAAGGCTTTCAAGAGTAAACTGATGAGTTTCTTATTTAGTGAGTTCTTCGATATTGACGATCTATTAGTAGGCATCATGCCTTATGAAATGTTAAATGCTGCCGAATGAACATCATAAAACGATCGTGGAGGGCCTGCGGAGAGTAGTTTTCTCTTGCTGTACAGGACTATTTAACCAGCCCTTAAAGTAAAGTAAAGTAAGCTATTTCTAGTTATTTCATCATACTATGCCAGTTTTAACAAAATTCCTAAACATCTTTAGTATTCAAAGTAAGTCATAAATAATACACACTAATGTAATATAACATTTCAATTTACTTCGTGAAGGATGTTTTTAAACTCCGAAATAAACACTATTGGCTAAACCTTTAAAATAAACACTATTGGCTAAACCTTTAAAATAAACTTACTAGATTGAACCTTCTTCGCTGACCGCTTATTGCTAACTGATATGCCTCGACTTCAAGCAAAAGAAACTAAACCTAGCTAGTTTTAACCAAGAAGGGTACCATTACATAGCATCACAATTCATGGAAGAGCATAATAGTCAGGAAATGTATAATACTTGTTTACAACTTATTTTTGACAAACCTAGCCCATTACATGGAAGATAACTATAGTTCTTTACTTGTTAACAGACCCTACCCGGCCTAGAGCAGCTGTACTCTATGACCTAACAAAACTACTATGAGATTCAGGTCCTCTGTAACACGGTTTTTTGGACTTTGCTCCTTATCAATGCATCGGATGTAGCTGAAAGTTGACATATGTATATTTTACAACCACACACAAATTTTGTCAGCATTATCAATAACCTAAACCCGATAGTTTTAATTTTTATAGAGTAAAAATTATCTAGCCGATGCCATGGCCAGTGATAACGAGCCAAGAGTCGGAAACATTCATTACGTAAGCAATGCAAACACCTTTTGACAAAATTTTGCCCCGCCCATCCACCAGACACCCATTCACCTTGTTCCATCGGCTCTGAAACCCATAACAGTCAAGAAAGGCTAGCAGGATTTGGAATTGCCCCCGTGGTTGCAAAACTGCATTTATCTTACGACTTGCAACTTTATCCAGTCAAGAGAAAGCCCGTAGCCATATTTACTATAGCCTGAATAGGTAATTATTCAGTTTCTAGTTTAAATCCAATGTTTATGGTCTGATTTGTATTTAGTGTAATATGATTATAATACTTGTAATGTCATTCAGGCTTTTGAACATTTCCATTAACTATTCACTATGCCACCAAGAAAGAGAGATTGTATGTAAACAGTCTTTATATAACTATTTTTGTTAAAATAAGAATTTTGTGCTAAACTCTCCATCAGACCAACGGATCATCCGATATGATTTTTTTTCTTCTTCTTAGGCCGTACGACCATGTTGGCTATGTTTTGGGCATGACTGCATTTTGTAAATAAATCAGGAATAGTTTTTGGAGTTTTATTTATACATCTAATGGGTATTTATAGAAGTAAAGTGAACATAATTCATTTATCCTTTAAAATAATTACTACATGTAGCAAACAAATAGTAGTAAAGATGATAATGCAATGAAGGAATGATGCCATACTTTATCTTTAGCTTCAACAACGGCAATAACATACCCAGTTGCCATAATTTGTCAGCTTAATGAAATAACCTATCATCTAATGTTAAACTTAATTTCTGAGGAGGCCATGGCTTATTGCACAGTGAAAAAAACATAACAAAGACTTTATGAATGGCGGAACGATACATAAATGTGGGTGAGGTATCTGTGCTAGCGTAGTAATACTACTGTAGCAGTAGTGCCGCAACAGTAGTATACATGAATTAAACGTTTAGGCTAACTGCTGGGATCCTTGAGGATCATTTATCACTTCTTACAACTACTCGAGAAATGAGTTTTTATAGCCAGAATTTAAATTTTCTGATCCAACAATGCCCATGATAGCCTTCAGTGTTATCCTGAATTATAACGAGGCCAAAGTGGGTGGAGCCTCATGAAGTCATCATTCTGACGATAATTATTGGTGAAGGTTTAAAGCCAAAATACGGTATCGGCTTCTATTTTTTTTTATTCTCAGTAAATAGGTAGGTAGATAGACAATAAATAAAAATTGCTTGACATTGGATATAGCAGTTATCAATGAGCTTGTCTACTACGTTTTTGAAAATTAACAACTATTCCCTACACCTTGTCAATCTGATTGTGGCCTATAAAGTAGACTGTAATTTCTTAGGAAACTTATTTTGGGAGTTAGACTAATAATCGAAGTGTTTTTGTATTTATTAACATATTTTGTTGGCTTGTTCATTATGACAATTATCAGTGGAGAGGTTTCAGAGTTCATAAAGGTGTACTGCTTTGCTTTTATTTAAACTTTTGTGTCATTGTTGGCAGAGGTATAGCTTTCGTTACGTATAGCCAATCATCGATCGAGAAAGAGGGAAGAAATGCCGTCATAAGTTACGTAACGAGTGCGTTCGAAACCTTTTCTCTGAATAAGTTGGCCCGTCTACAAAAAACGTCACTTTTAGCATATAAGTACCAAATTTATTCAACCTACGTAATGCAGAATATAGTCAAAATTTATGTGTAGATATAATGTGCATTCTGAATAAGCGTTATATTTATGAAATTCATAGATGAAAAATTATTGCGAAAAAACCGGGTTACAGAGGCCCTGAATCTCATAGTAGATTATGATACACAAACAATTGTTTACAAGCAATTTATACACCAGTTCTCCACAAAACCGACAGTGAGTGATAGAGCCATCTGGTTTAAGTGTAGGAGGAGCTTTTAAGCCTACAATAAAAAGTGCAGATTTAAGAATAGCCCACTACTTATATTCCATGGTTGCACCAGAAAAAGGTTTCTTTTATGGTCAAATTGGATTCCTTTTCAGTTGAAGCAAAAAGTGTGTGAGCAGCACCTCTTAGTTGAGTATAGTTATTCCAAGTCAAATCTGATTTGTTACTTTTCCAAAGATGATAGGCCTCCTGTTTCTCCAAATAAGTGTCTACATTCGTTATTGAACCTGGGTATGTGATGCTTTTGTAGATACGTTTGATAGCTTAGTTTTTGTTAACATAAACAACCCTGTAGTATTGCATTCTCCTTTTCTGATCCTGGTCCTGATTACAGCAAAACTATAAAATTTTTAGTAAACGCTGTATGCTTTGGGGTATATCATTAATTGCAATACCTTTGTGGACCGTGCTCATTTATAGCCTCAAGCTTGATATAAATCAAGAAAATAATTGTCCTTTTTTGTAATAATCAAACGACTTAATAAGAAGTATCATTCACCAATTTAGATCCGCTAAAGGTGGATGATCCTAATCCTACTTAAGGAAGATTTCTAACCGTCATTTCTAGGAAGATGCACCATTTTTGTTCCAAAATACTGCTTTTGGCAAACCCCACTCACATCAAACCTCAATATTTCATCGTTTAGATCGTCTCATTGTAAGACAGATTTGCATTTGTGGGTTTACTTCACTTGAATGCAATAGTAACATTGAGGTATATTTACAAAATAGATAATAACTTTTATAGAAATTGGATATTCCTTAATGTATATATCTCTAGAATGTTTAAAAGAACTTTAAAATTGTATGTTTAAAATCCATCTTGATTCCAGTATCTTTCTTTGTATTATGCTCTTCTTGGTAATATTTTTTTTAATGATATTCCAAGCATATAAACCCGATGCAAACCCAAAATTAGATTCCCGAAGTGTAACAAAGTAGTTTCCTAATTTTGTTAGAGTAAGGTTCAAATTCAAATTAAAGTAATTCAATCTATAGAAAACGTTGACACTTAGGTACCATTGGGTACGTTTTCTTGAAGCATACCACATACTATAAGAGCTGTCAGTGAATGTTTTGCAAGATCATGATTCTCTCAACAACCAAGCACACACACATACATACCTACATATGCACACGCACAGACACGCATATCTATTAGCCACAATTCTTGAAAGGGTTTATTCATGATATTGAATGTACTACATTTGAATTGCTAATTTGAATCTACTTCTTCATCCACGAAGAAAACTAGAGATGCC
The DNA here is from genome assembly GCF_036898095.1 of Palaemon carinicauda. NCBI lineage: Eukaryota > Metazoa > Arthropoda > Malacostraca > Decapoda > Palaemonidae > Palaemon > Palaemon carinicauda. Next base: position 63,751,880 of record NC_090748.1, read on the forward strand.
TCAAGTTGCACAATCCAGGGGTTTTGCAAGGGGAGGCTATTTTTTAACATCTGCCATAAGACGTGTTGAACCCTTGTCTTTTGCTCATTTTCAAAACAGGTATAGATGGGTAAAACTAGTCATTTATAACATGGCTTGATTCTGTAAAAATTCTTGGATTGCACAACTTGAAACGTCTCATTTCCTTTACAGATAAAGAATTTTATTCAAATACCATGTATTCACTATTATGAAAAACCCCTTTCCAACAACTATATATTTATACGATAATATATATATATATATATATATATATATATATATATATATATATATATATATATATATATATACATATATATATATATATATATATATATATATATATATATATATATATATATATATATATATGTGTGTGTGTGTGTGTGTGTGTATGTATATGTATGTATGTATGTGTGTATCATTCATATGAACTATATAATTATGCGTCTGTATATGTTAAGACTTACATTTCAACTTTCGTATCGATACTCATGGATCTGTCACAGGACCACACGTGCCAAAACGAGGCACTTTGACAAGAACTATTGATATTCCTAATTAACCAATTACGTAACCATATCACGATTCAATTAACCCCAAACCGGCCTGCAATTCACCCATTAATCGCCTTCAACCTTTGAATATTAAACCGAAGTACTTTCCTGTGATTGAATATTCAAGCGAGATAATTGAGATTGGGATTCATAAGGAGGTATTGGTAATATTTGTTTTTTATTCGCTCAAACACTTACAAAGAATCTGATTAAGCGATGAGGTGTTGATATGGTCATGAG
>NC_090748.1:63757697-63767697 GCF_036898095.1 Palaemon carinicauda
GCTATAAGCCAAAGGGCTCCAATAGGGAAAGTAGCCCAGTGTGGAAAGGAAACGTAAAAATAACGAATAAACTTCATAAGAAAAATAAAAAAGAAAAAAAGAAAATATATGAAGATTAGTAATAACGTTAAAGAAGAACAGTCTATGTAACTATTAAATGAGTTTTAGGTTAACCTGCACGACAGAAAAATTATTGAAGCAAATTTGAATATCTGAAGTTATCACATATATATATATATATATATATATATATATATATATATATATATATATATATATATATGCATATATATATATATATATATATATATATATATACATATATATATGTATATATATATACATATATATATATATATATATATATATATATATATATATATATATATATATATATATATATATATATTTATATATATATATATATATATATATATATACATATATATATATATATATAAATACATATATATATATATATATATATATATATATATATATATATATATATATATATATATATATATATATATATATCGTCAGCCATTGCCAGTCCTCTACAAAATACAGGCCCCAGCCATAACCTTCTACTCGAGTCTGTTCATGGTCTCTCTAAGCCAGACTATACCCACAAATTTTCTTAGCTTGTCAAACCATCGCCTTATCTTCCTTCCCCTGCATTGTTTGTAATCTCTAGGATCCCATTCTGTTATTCTTAACAGCCATCTATTATTTGTCACTCATACTGTATTTCCTGCCTATATCCATTTCTTTTTCATACATGTAGTTACAATGTAATGTACTTTAGTTTACTCTCGTATCCATTTGCTCTTTTTTCTGTCCTTTAGTGTTATTCCTATCATTTTTCTTTCCATAGCACTTTGAGTTGTAACTAGCTTATGTTCTAATGCTTTAGTAAGGCTCCAAGTTTCCGATGCATAAGCTAATACGGGTCGGATCATCTGATTAAATACTTTTCCTTTTAGAGAAAACTGACATTTTACTTTTTATAATTTAATGTTGTATACCAAAAGTTCTCCATCCCATAATTAGCCTTATTTCAATTTCTGTCTCCTTTATTGGGAAACACTTACTTTCTGTCCTAAGTACGTATATTCATTAATAATCTGTTTGCATATTTATATATACATATGCATGTGTCTGTTTGTATATTTGTGTATTGTTTATGTGTAAGCGTGACTTTCCATGTTCGGCCTTCTCCTACAAGATATTACCAGTTAGTTGTCACACCACATTTTATTTAAGCTATAGAGTTGATGATCAAGGTTCAACCTTAGATAATTCAATTATAAAATTGTTGTGCAAAAATTAGCTAGCAACCAATTATATAGCATTATGAAACTTTGTTTACGGATCATGTTCCGAGTTCAAGATTACTCTAAAAGAAAATTACTCATGCTTGCAAATAAGGTAAATAAATTGAAATAAAATATATACATTTTGCAATCATCCGTGTCAATTGTACTGCACGTGTTTCATTCACACTCGTACTCTAACATTCTACCAATTTTTTCATCTCTTGCTCCTCCCGCACTGATAACACAATCTGTTTAAGCTTACCTTCGCATGCTTACGTTTGTTTGAATTTTTTGTGACATTCTTGCTGGGAACAGCTGGTATATAAACTCTTTATCTGTTGAATAAAGGTTATTTGCATTCACCTCTCCTCTCTGTTAACAACTACCTCCTACATCGTACGTGGACAGATTGTCGAAGAGCAAACAGTGAAGGGACATAGTGTCGAAGGACAAAACGTCGAATGGACAGGGGATTGAATGGACAAAGTGTCGAATGGACAGAGGATTGAATGGACAAAGTGTCGTAATTGACGATATTTTGAAAGGACAATATTTTGAAATGACAATGTGTTGAATTGACAATGTGTCGAAATCATAAATTCGAAGAAAGTATATGAGAATGTGAGAGACAATAAACTATCCAGTTGTCGAACGATGTAAACTAGTTGTTTTCAAATCATTAATTAAATGTTAACAAATAAACTAGAGTATCTACTGTATTTAGCTTGATATTATCTTATTGAGCTATCGACTTAAACTAGCTGTTTTCAAATTAATTATGGAACTAATTCTAGTTAGTTATCTAACATTCCTTACCTTGAATCTTTTACATATCCATTCTTCTAGAGCTTCACTGACCAGTTAACTTCCTTCAAGATTTAAAGGTTTCAATTCCAATTTACATTTTACCAAACCCTTCAAAATGGAAGCTATTAAGTCTGAAATTATTTTAGAGCAAATGCAAGAAGACCCAGATGTAAAAAAATGCAATCCTAAACCAAAGACTGAAAAGTATTTTGATACAAACGGTGTCAATGCTGGGTTAGAATACCTTGGAGCCATCGCTCACAATCTTTAGGCGAATAATTATGCTATGATTGTAATTCTTTCATTGGTAATTTAAAAAAAAAAAATTAATACATTTGTGCTTTCATATTTTGCATTTTCTCGTAGATAAGATGTATAATTCTTAACTTCGTTCAAATGTCATGTAAAGTAAACGTGATATTAATCTTCAAGTATATATTGATACATCTGTAGTTGTTATATTACCTAATTTATTGTAATACAGCTTTATTTTATATATATTGAAATCTATCTTTTTAAATTTTATTTGAATGCCATGTAAAGTAAATGAGAGATTAATATTCAAGTAAATATTGATACAATAACTGTAGTTGTTATGTAACCAAAATTGTCTTAATTATTTTACATTTTATACAAGTTGAAATATTTCTTTTTACTTACGTTTGAAGATGATATAGAAATTTTAAGTAGCTGATTTCAAAACAAATGATTTAGTTCCGAATACTTATTTAGCTAACCAGATACTTAATGAGTCGATAACATACCTAGATACTATATAGTTGACCATAACTAGAAGTATAGAACGTTTACTAGTTCTGTTTTCAGGTTACTTTAAAAACTATTTTAAGTTATTAGACTATTGGATACTTTACTCTCTCTCTCTCTCTCTCTCTCTCTCTCTCTCTCTCTCTCTCTCTCTCTCTCTCTCTCTCTCTCTCTCTCTCTCTCTCTCTCTCTCTCTCTCTCTCTGTTGTATTTCGACTTAATCATTTCGATACATTGTCTGTTCAACACATTGCCAATTCAATAAACTGTCCTTTCCACACTTCGTGAGTTCGGCATTTTGTAAACTCGACACTCTGTCAATTAACCTTTATTCAACAGATTGCAAGTTTGTATACAAGCATTTCCGAGCAAGAATGCCACAAAATTTCAAACACACAAATACATGCGAAGGCAAGCTTAAACAGCTTCTGTTATTAGTGCGGGGAAGAACAAGAAATATAAAAAAAAAAAAAAAAAAAAAAAAACGTTACAGTGTAAAAAGCGTAAATGTAAAAAGTGCGGTACACAATTAAAAATATGGACTACGTGGATGCCAACATACAAATAAACAGTCGTACACATGAAATCTATTAAAGCAGAGGTTACTTTACATTTTCTTGTTTAGTGATGAAAGAAATTACTGATAAGTAGTAGTCTTTTATTTACCTTTATCACTAACCAATGTTAAAAAGGTTTTCTCCTTTCAATTGAATGAATGTTTGTCGTATGAATGCAAGTCGCAATATGATTCATTGAATAGCAGTTTCGTATAAATCTGATTCTTGGAAAAAACTGTTTATTTTAGTTGCAGTCAAATTCAATAGTCAACAGATATGCAGTGACCGTTGCAGATATTAAAAAAAAAATACAGAGCCTTCATGACGTCACTGAAACACCCCCTCCTTGATATTGTTCTGTTTTTAATTTCATAAAAAAGGTCACGCTCAGGCTCTTTGTTCATTAGACCTGAATGTTGAACATCTAATATACCTAGGGTTTCTTCTCTAAAACATCAATATGGCTGACATGTGCTTTCAAGCTATTACTGTCATTAAGGTTGAATGTTATCAACGGATCTTACATATAGTTTTTTTCAAAAGGTCGAACCTATTTCGAAGCTTACTAGATATTTTTTTTTTTTTTTTTTTTTTTTTTTTTTTTTTTTTTTTTTTTTTTTTTTTTTTTTTATACCTCGGCCATCCACTTATGGAGAGAGAAAAGTTTAGGTGCGGGAAACTAAATTTGAACAAATTCATTATAGATAAGAAAAGGAGCTTAACACACCTCTTGACCTTTAACATGGAACCAGAGAGAGAGAGAGAGAGAGAGAGAGAGAGAGAGGAGAAGTAATATTATATATATATATATATATATATATATATATATATATATATATATATATATATATATATATACATATATATATAATTATATATATATATATACATATATATATATATATACATGTTATATATATATATATATATATATATATATATATACATGTTTTATATATATATATATATATATATATATATATATATATATATTTATATGTATATATATATATATATATATATATATATATATATATATATATATATATATATATATATATATATATATATATATATATATATATATGTGTGTGTGTGTGTGTGTGTGTGTGTATAGATACTATATGTATATATATCATATATATAATGTATATATGTATGTATATATGTATGTATGTATGTATGTATGTGTAGGTGAGTGTGTGTGTGCATGTATGTACATATAATGAGTTTAGTCAAACAAAATCGAGGAAAGCATGTACTAAAATGCATATGAGAATATTAGCCAAGAGACAAAGCTGGCGGAAGCTCCATTGTACAAGTGCCAATTGAGATTTGCATATGAATCAATTTTGTTTTTTATCTATTATAGAAATTCAGGAACCAGGTTACAGTGCAATGATTCTCTTGCATGACAACCACGAACCGGATGTCAATTAAAAAAGTGAATTGAAAAAGCAAAAATTCCATTTGTTTGGAATCAGAGGTATCGAGCAAGGGACGTACAAATAACTTAGGTAACTCTATTTCTTGTATTTTTATACTTTTAAGTATTAAGAAAATACGTCAAGATGAAGTACGAAAATCCCTAGAAGTTTCTTAGCGTTTTGTTTATCTGTTAATACTTATGATTATGTTTTTCCCAGTTTTACTGGGCTACTGGCATATCCTAAAATAACTGATATTTTATACTATTCTGATCACTTTTCTATTTTGTAGATTTTAATGTTTTTAAGAAACAGGTTTAATAGATGATATTTTGATACCTATTTATCATAACTTTTAATTTTAACTCATTTTTTTTTAAGAATATTTAATATATTAATTCTATCACCCGAATTTATTCAGGCCAGCATTGTATGAGATGAGCTTCACTTAGTGGTGGGGTGAATTTCCATCCTTTTAATTGATTACTTGAGTATAACTTAACCAAATATACCCGAAAAAAAAATATATATGCTGTGTATTTAATATAATTACCCGGTGCTATTCATGAATTTTCATTTTAGATTTATAAATATGATATCATGGTAACGAAATAAGTTTTATTGAATTTAAATTCTTGATTATGTGTACTAAAAATTATTTTCACTTGAAAAGATACAAAAAATACCACGTCTTAAACTTTTTTTTCATGAAAGAGGGATGAGATTATATACTTATTAAATTGAATTTTTCTATTCAATTTCTCTTTTGGGTCCCACCTAATGAATTTCTTCTCTTTACCTTGAATAAAAACGTCCCTTAATATGACGACCCACGAATGGTAGAAGCTAAAAGAGAAAGAAGATGGAAAACCAAATTTGTAATAATCATCCCGGTTTAAATGCTTTATAACTGTATGCAAATCATCATTAGACAACCGGAACTGTGGCCCGGTATTTGAATATTTAGAAATAAGTGCAGGATAGAGTATATTTAACAAATAAAAAGAAGCATGCCTTGAAATATATTCCCCCAAAAAGTCATCTTACTGTGTATTTTTTCTCTCCTAGATTCTATGAACAATATTCAAACATGTTAAGAGAATCAATATCAGTTGCTTTATAAAAAACTTTTCTTGTCGTCCTTCATCTTTATTCTCTCGTTTTCTTCAGCAGCTTTTCTTCTTAATATCGCCCACTCATCTTTTCTGTCATTATTAACTAACTTCTTCTCTTACATCTTCGATTTTTCTATCCTTCCAGCTCTTCTACTTTATTCTTTCTTCGCGTTTTTTTCCCTCTCCTGTCATTACATTATCTACATCTTTGAATATTTTCTACAAATTTATTTATGAATCTTCATAAAGGAATTACCTGTGATCATACGACATACCTTAATAAAATTTACAAAATCTTATGAAGTATACAAAGAAATAATAATATTTATAGAAAAGCTTTATCATAATAAGGATAATGATAATATTAAGTAACTAGAGGGGCAATCAGTAGAGCACAGACCTTGACCTTTGACCTTAACGTGAATTAATAGGCGTAGATTTCATACGCTCAAATATGAATCAAGTTTAAAGTCGACGTGACAAGGATGTCCGAACTTATGGCTGATTACGTGACCTTGACGTTCGATATTCCCAAATTTAATAATTTTCAGCTCTTTACACAACAGTTTAAAATCCCTGCAAGTTTCATTACTTTACTATTAAAATTTGGCTGTATGGTTGATGACTGGAATTTGACATTTTGCTTGACCTTGACCAGGGATTTGACCTTGACCTTCAACGTTAACAGTCATGTATTACTTGGCGTGGAATTTCATACACTGCAATATGAACCAAGTTTAAAGTCTCTGTGACAACGATGTCCAAACTTACGTCCGATTACGTGAATTGGACCATTTGCTTGACGGTGACATTGACTTTGACCTTGAGCTTTCAAAATTTAATAATTTCCAGCTTTTTACACAGCAGTTATTCCCTGCAAGTTTCATTACTCTACGATCAAAATTGTATCCAGGAAAGTGTCCACTATCAAAAACACACACAAACAAACACATAAACATACAAACGGGATTAAACATAACATTCCTATTTCGTTGACGGAGGTAATAACCAACATAGCAATAATTGTTATTATCAAATTTATTGATATTACTCGTATCAAACAAATTATTTTTTTTGGTTCATTTAGTTTTAATTTGTCTCTTAATGTCTTTGTTTGCCTTTTAGCAACAAGTAATTGCTCAGCTTTGGCACTACTCATTTAGGTTATGTTAGTTAAGCTATAATAATAACGGAAAGAGCATCAGCAATAAACGCACCAATAATAATGAAGACAATAATGATAGTAATAATAATGACAATGACTACTGAAATACTTCGATACAATAAAAGTTTTTCTAAGTATCTCTGATCTAAAGATAAGCCAGTCAGTTTTTGACATTTTTCAGCCAATTCTCATCCTTGAGACATTTCATCATAATCCTTCCCAAAGGGTTCGACTCCCTTCACTCTTGATAAGTACTTTTTATCATTATTATTCATCTTTTCAAGCTGGTTAATTGCGCATTCATTCATATCATAACAGCATCCATGATATAGCTTAAAGTAAAGTGTAAAGTATGAGAAAATTCCTATTAAGTTATTTGTTAAAGGAAAATCCAAAATAAAAAAAAGGATAAGCGAGATATGGACAATATTAAATGAAAAACTTATTCAAAGAGAAAAATATAGATTACAGTAATAAAATGAGAAGGGAAATTTATGAGCAAAAGTTGACCTCTACATTGTAAGTATATGGGTTCACTTACCCCTATATTATTTGCCAGGTATACTTGCTCATAGGTCTGCAGTACATTTAAATAAAAAAAACAAAAAAATGTTATGTTCAAAATTGAGTTTAAAAACAGGTTTCCAGTAAATTGTATAAAGTTTCGAATGTAAAGTATCCTTCCCATGAAATTTATCATGTTATCTTTGCATTCTTACATTTACTGATGCATTTAAAAGATTAAACCTCCAAAAAGGACGACTGATCATTGATGCCACTTATGAATCGAAAGTATACCCGATAAAAGAACCAATAGGTCTTTCATCTTTCCGTGCGTCAATACATGGAAACAATAAGAGCTGCGTTTGTGTCAGATAGATTACCCAACCAAATTGTTGAAGCAACAACAATTTTATGAGTGAATGAAAAAAATGTCCGCATGTTTTTACTTCTTGATGCCCATTATGTGTTGAAATTTATGTCTTACGATAAGCAAAGAAAGCAGAAAAAGATCAAAGGATTTGACATCAAAAAATGTTTTCCTATTTTTCCAGTTTTTGCACCGGTCTGGGATACTGAATTATATGGAAGTCATGTGAAAAATATATATTTTCATAAAATACCTTACCTCTAAGGTTTTCAGATCTCATAGCATTATGAATTAAACGGCAGAAAACGTATGTATTTTCCGCAAGCGTCTTCAAGATGAGTCTCTGTCTGTCTTTTTTTTTTTTTTTTTTTTTCGTAGATACAAGAGAATTGTTATAATTATCATTAAGGGGCTTCAGCGACTTACATTTCTAGACTCTTGTGGGTGAATAAGGTGTGGAATTAGATCCAAGATAAAGTTTAAAAAGTTTAAATGTCACTTCATGCCTTTGTAGTATTTTCGATAGACCAATAGTATCGATAAGATTGGGCCCAGTGTACTCTCCCTAAGGTACCCCTCAGTTTAAGGGTTCATATGATGAAAAAGAGTTTCCAATTTGCACACAGTAGTTTCTGTCAACCAAGTATTCTTTTAGGTATTCAAAGTTTAATCTTCAATACAAATGGGCCATAGATCTTTTAGTAGCAGTTCATACACAACTGTATCAAAAGCAGCGCTAAGATCCAGCAATATCTAAATACCACATTTGCTTTCATCCATCATTTCCAACATATCATTTACAGCAGAACAGATATCCGTAGAGTATAATTTTCTGTAAGCTGACTGGTTGTCTGGCAAAGTTTATATTTCTTCTAAGCGACTAGTTAATTGTTCAAGAATTATGTATTCTAGCACTTTTGTAATAAATTAAAGACTCGAAGTAGGTCTATATGAATTTGATTCCCGCTAATCTAGATCACTTTTCAGAGCCGGTGTGACTCTAGTCATTTTATCAGATTTGGGAAACTTACACTCATCGATACATTTATTTTCTATTCTCGTAATTATATCAGCTAGGCTAGAAAAGTATCTTCCTCCAGTTACTTCAGATATTGGCATTGGATCGATCGCACAGTTTTCTTTGCTCTCTAGATAATCCTGTTGACATTGTCTTGTGATATATTATAGAATCTCGTTAATTCTATCTGTGTATTTAGTGTACCACTAACCTGATGTTGAATATTTGTAAATGACCAAGATATATTGCCTATTTTAATCTTAAAGAATACTAGAAAGTGATTTGCTAGTTCCTGGTCACTCTACCCCTCTAGTAGCCTTTTTTCATTTACATTTCCCATTACACCTTATAGGAAACGATATAACTTATGTCTGTTGCGGTTTCGCAGATCTTTCTCTTTTAGTATTAGTTTTTTTTCTTCTTCTTAGTAGGTGATTATATTGGCACATTGCAGTTTTATATTCTACCCCTGTACTTTCATTTTTTAACCGATTCCACTTTTTTTCTTTACGTGTTTTTCCCTCATTTTCTCTAATGTATCTCCATCAAACCAAGGAGATTGGTCTTTAAAATTCATAGTCTTTTCCATCAGTGAACACATAGTATCATATTCCCTTTAACCCACCTTATTACATATGGTCATAAGTCAGTCAGCACACATAGCGCCCAACAAACATTGGTTATCATGATTGCAGGGAATACTGATAGCATCATTTATTTTCTTTGTAACTTCTTCAATAATTACAAAAGGTAGTATAAAGGTAATAAGGTTGTCCACTGGGGAGATAGTACATTTTTCTTCAACAGTTTAAAGAAAAATGGTCTAGTGTCGAGCAAATACAGTAGTTTATTCATGATTTTACTTATGTTTTGATATGTGCATTGAAGAGAAGTTAGCTAGCTCTTAAGATGAGTTCCTCTCGTGTAGATTTAAGTTTATTATTTAAATTACGTAA
>NC_090748.1:63775197-63777697 GCF_036898095.1 Palaemon carinicauda
TAAAGCCTGATTTAATAGGAGATCGACTTGAGGTCAAAAGTAAAACAGAAATTTAAGGAGACCTGATATAGACCAGGGTATTGTGATCATGAGCAATCAGGCCTAGCGATTCCCTAACATTCAGTGTTTCACAGTAGCTTGAATAACCAATGGTGAAATAATTGATTGTCTAAATTATATTGAAATACCAACCTTTGGATATCAAGACTTGAAATGATTCTAAAAATTAGGAAATCACTGTTTATTTTATACTCACTTAAGTAACTGCAGTGGGTGAGCATCATTTGACTCCGTATTCTCACATCTCGAATAACTTCTCCACTTAAGTTTTTACTATAAAGACTTATACTTATGATGAAATTATTTGCCTTTTCTCACTAGTTTAACTTAACCTGTGTTTGAGGGAGGAATGGACACAGCATTGGAGGGAGGTTGAAAGGAGCAATGATGGCAATTGACTTACGGTTTCCTAATATTATTTATTTGAGTGGTTGTTATAAAGCAATTATGAAAATAAATTTTATTATTATTATTATTATTATTATTATTATTATTATTATTATTGTTATTGATATGAACTTTTGCAATGTAACTAAAAACTCTTATTGGGCTCTCCTCAACAGCTTGTTGGACCGCAGTTTATAGCATCCATCAGACCCTCCCTGGAAGAAGAAGAACGCTGGAATACGGAGATGGAAGCTGCCTGGGAACTCCTATTCCAGCACATCGCCTTCCAGATGAAGACGGCCATACAAAACGAAGCCAGCCAGTGAAGGAGTAAATGGCATGATATAAAATTGGGGTGACTTTGAAGAGTTGTATAGAAATGAATACTAAATTGAAGCCGAAAGTACTGAAATTTAAAACGAGGGCAGAAGTGACTCGCAGCTTAGGTATCTTGATACGGAAAATTAATTTATTACAGAAATTATGAAATGGTCTCTTGCGTATGTCTTACATAACTATCCATTGAAATATGGTAATGGAATTAAGAAACAGGTAGCTCTGGGACGACAGAGCCAAATAGGAGACTAAGAATATACTGTATTTTTGGTTTGGATAAAATAAACCATGAGGACTATCGGGCGCTGGCTAACATGAAAACAAATCATACTCAAATGGGGTTACTAAACCAATAAATAACTAAGTCACAGTTGTGGCACTAAAGAAACAACTGTGTCTAGATATCACTGAATCTTTAGGACTATGAAGTGCTTTGGTTAAATATAACACTTGAGGATAAAACCTGGTGCCAAGGACCCAGATCAACGGGAGACAGAAACAATTTTGCGAACATGGAGGTTTTATTTTCTTTAAAGAAAAGGTCTATCCATGGACGGGGGATAGTTTTTAGAAGTAAGATAGCTTGGAAAGGTTTAAAGTAGGCCTAGTGATCGGTGAGAAATGTGTCGTGCATGCATGAATAATAAGTGAAAAACAAAATACCGGAATGTCTGTTTAGTTGATACATGGCAGCGGATGATCAAGTCAGGTTAGATGAGAGAGAGAGAGAGAGAGAGAGAGAGAGAGAGAGAGAGAGAGAGAGAGAGAGAGAGAGAGCAGATGTCATGAAAATTGTCCTCCACGTTTCTACGATCTCCTCTGGCCATGGCTTCCAATTAATCTAATAATTTTCTTTCCTAACTTCAGTAGAGATATTTCATTCTGGTTTCTCTCATTTGTATTCCATAAATATTTGATACTGTGTCGAGGCTAGTTACCTGCGTACTGCTAGACGCAGTAAATGCTTTTATTCGTTACATTTAGTGTTTGGAATTTTGTCCTTACTCTTTTTGCTTATTATTCTGTGCCGAGGATTATTATTATGTAAATTTTCTTTCACAAAATTGCCTCATTGAAAGGAGAATCTACGGCTTCCCCTTTCTCCCTAACTAATTATTAGTTCTTTTTTATCATAGGCTGTACTCAATAAGGGCATTTGATTTCTAGTACGGCCGACATGAATATGAAGAAAATACGTTTTTCTTAATGCCAAAATGATTAAGTGTTATTTTTTCTTTTTATTCTTCAAACAAACATAGGAACATTAGTAAAAGTTCGTATGCATTTTTTATCATTACAGTGTGTGTTATATGTAATGGTTGGTAAATAAATGTAGAAATGTCATTTAGCAAATGACTTCAAACATATATTAGAGGAAAGACATTCTTCTCGTAGGTTGTTACGGAGACAATGCCCCATTGATGACGCTAAAGTTTTATCAAACTTTCAATATCGTCTTCGATCCATCCTTCCCTCTGTGACTTTAAATTTCTAAGTTAATAATGTTTTTTCTTTCAAGTATTCTGATTTACATATTCTCCAGAAAATCCCTTTTACAGTATCCTCTCTTTCTTATGCATAAGGTTGGCATCCCTGCATGTACCATAAACGCTAAAGAGAGCAATTCTTCTGATCCTCTTTTCCCCATAAAAGCATCACCTAAAATATGCAATGGCCGTTTCATTGATCTCTTCACAAGATTGGTATGTCGGATGGC
>NC_090748.1:63782697-63810197 GCF_036898095.1 Palaemon carinicauda
AGTGAAATAAAGTTAAAAGGGGAAAATTCGAGCAAGGGCAAGTTCTATGTTTGAGAAGGGGTCTCTTATATACAAAGGAATAAATAATTTATGAAAATGTTTCTAGTGATGTAATTATAGGATGAAAGTAATAGAAAAGGAAGTGGATTCAAGCAAAAAACTCATATCAATAATGATAACATAGAAGTGAACTCATGACAAAATAAAAAGAAAATAATAATAAATTAGAAAAACAAGATAATAATCATTTCCTAATTGATAGGTGATTATTTGGAGTCAAGAAAAAAATTGAAATTAGTTTCAGAAAAAAATGGAGAAAGACTGAATTCTTGATATAAAATAAAACTAACAAATTTGTTGAAAAAAAAAAAATCCAGTAAAAGGGTGAATAATTTAGAAAGCCAAGTTTAATCAAGAAAGAGCGAGGTGTCGTTAAATGTAGCAAGCGGGAAATACCCACTCGAAAAAAAAAGAGTCAGGAACGATCAGTGAGCAAATAAAGAGCATCAGTAAAAGAGCTGAGTAAACCCGTTTGTTCTTCTGCTGAAAATTCGTTTCCTTTTCTCTGTTTGAGTTCGAAACGCTGCAACAAGTGTTCGTTGAAAATGTGTTCGGAAGCTCAAAACGCATAGAATATGAAATGATAAAAGAAAGAGTAGTAATTTTAGCGTTAGAATTTAAAGCTGATTCTGGGAAAAAAAAAAAAAAATGTCAAGGCAGAAAAGCAAAGAATACTGACTGAGAAAGAAGTGAAGCAGTGGAAGACAAAGATACAAGCTATCTAATAATTAAGAAATATTGAAGAAAAATTATGAAAAATGATGAAAAAATGTAAAAAATAATTAGAAAAAAAAAATACGGACGAATCGAATTATATAGATAATACAAAAAGAGATTAAAACTTTTTGTGAAAATGAGAATTGACACTTATCATTTAAGAATTCATATATAAACATCGCTTTAAAGATAATGTAATATCTTACCAATAATGTAGTATAATTGCCATATATTATAAACTATGTGAATGTATCATTATCACAAATGTAATTTTTAAAATAGGAAATATAATTATCTACAATAAAATATAGATCTACCATATCACGTTCCTTTTTTTCCATTGCAGTTTAGTGTTAACTATAGAATTATGCAATACACTGCGAAAGTCAAATCGAGGCGAATAAACTAATCAAATGAATGAAGACATGTAGTTCCGTCATTATTCTATGGAAGATATCAAGTAAAATTGAAGAAAGTCAGAGAATGGATTTGAAATTAATGATCAGATAAATATGAATGGAAGCGGTGCTTCATGTGCAGTAGGATTCCAAAAGCAAGCTCTCCTAACAAAGATGAGAGGATAATCTTGGGAAAATTCCGGTAAGCTGCTGAGAGCGAAAACACAAAGGAGAAGGGGATTGGTGCAAAAAGTAGTCAAGATCAACTTGGACTAACAATGGTAGAGAGGACTTTGTGATAACAAATTAAAACAATTCAAGTGAAAGATATCTTAACCAAATAAGAGAGGCCACTTTGATTTTGGATTATACGGTAATTGGTATTGACGAAAATAGGGAAAGAGAATTATTCAACATATGGAGGATTATGTAAGGAATCTATGATACACTTCGTAGTTAATAATGCAAGAAATATAAGGAATATCAATCTGTGATTTCTGGATAAGGTGGCAGATGGTTAAAAGAAAGGTAAAGACAGAAACATTAATTATACCAGGGAAGCTCCAAAAAGTATACAAGGGTTAAGTAATAACATATTTTAGTCGATGAGTTTAATAATATTAAATGGGGTATCGCGCTTTATCAATGAAGTTTGGGTTAACTAGCTGATTATACAAAGATTTGTTGATAGACAGGAAAAAAAAAAAAAACTCGACTTTTGGGGGAGAAAAAACATGTTTTGCATCTGATAATGCTTTGAGAAGTAGCTGTGTAAGAGCCTGACAAGGAAGAGGCATTTAAAAGTGCAATGTTCAAAATTTCAATACCTTGAGAATAAAGAAGAGTTTGGATGTAGAATGTTTAGATTGTAAAAGTCTTGAAAGTAAATAAGTAATCTTTACTTCGATCAGCACCATTGATCGACCCGGTAGAGAGTGTTATTAGGAAATATTTCAATTAAAAATTATTTTGATCGTGATTGTTTTTTATCTGAGCGAGTGTGATGGTAGTTGAGAGTGGTTTGTGAGGGCGATGGAGTGTTACTTGAGGAGGCAAGGAACAATATTTTGAGCCTCAGTTTCATTAGATAGTGCTCGGGTCAACACTTTCCCTAATAGATCTACTGTTTCTCAATTGTCTTTCATATATCTGAAACTTTCAGGTCCTTTTCTTGATTAGGTTTACTATCGTTCAAGCATAAAATCAGAATTCCATAGGGTGTTTATAATAATATGCCATATATCAAAAGGATGGCAGGGCGTCTGGATATGCTTAATGCTGTCAGCAATGTTTAAGTGGAATCCTGTAGAAGTAATAATAAAGCAAAAGACTGTCAAAACAAATGTTTCATGTCTTATATGGAGAAATTATATGAAATGCGGAAACTTACCCATACAAAATTGGGCTGCATTTGGAGGCCAAAAGTGTCACTGAAGATGGTAATAATCCGAAAAAAAGAGCATAGATATACCACCTACAACTCACAGACCCCAAGGGCGTAAAATGTAGTGGCCCTCATAGAACTCTGCAAGCTACTTGTCCAATTAAGAAAAACATAGCTAAGATGGAGATAAAAAAAAAAAAAAAACGTAGAGAAGACAACCAACCCATACAACCAGGGCTAGCATATGCAAACATGGTAGCCCAAATAATCAATGCCCCCCCCCCTCCAAAAGGGAACAGCAAATCCAAATCTAGGTCTCCCTAAAAGATGCAATAGCAACAATATACACATCCCTGATTAGTGCCCATATACAGGAAGCTATTAATCCAGTCTCGTTCCATAATAAATGGCTTATCTAAGGTAAAGCGGCCAAAGAGAATGGCTAAAAGCAATAAAGAGATCCTATATACTTAGGGATAAACCTCCCACACCGGGCACGGACAAACTCTGAAACCCCCCCCCCCCCCCCCTCAAGACACAGGAGTAGAATGTAACTAGGAGATAGCGTCTGATGAGGAGGAAGAATATAGGAATGAAAACCAAGAAGACCAAAAGGAAAAGGAAAACTCCAAGAAACTCCCAACAAATATACCAGAAGTGGCAGCAGCAATCCCCAATGCAGAACAACTAAAGGGAAATAACAAATAAAAGGCAAAAGAAAAGGAAAGCAAGAGAGCAGAAGTGTTCCAAGGGGAACTAAACATACACATATATGTTTCCAAGGCACAGCACCTGAGCCCTAAAAAGACCAAGGACAGGAAAAGAGCATTAACTCGCAATAATCAAGCAAAGGTTACCTGGAAACACAGAGACTTCTCAAGAATCGGTCTGCTAACAGAAAATAGTAAAAATCACTTCACATAGAGGATAAAAATAAAGAAGGTTGAAGTAGAAGAATACAACCAAATTAGTGAAGGAACCACCTGTTGAACCTAAAAACACAAACACATCAAAACACAAGGCAATAAGTAGACACAATGGCTTAAAGTCGTCAATTAATTGAAGAAGTCACCATTATTAAACACAATATTCCACCATGGACAACAAGGAAAAAGGCTCTCACAAATACTTACATGAAATTAAACCCAAACATAGAACTATTAAACTCAACAAACACTTTAAACGAAGAGCAAATAAAAATTTATACCTAAAATGTCTACACAATGAATACATAAAACGAAGGAAATGCAGGTGTAGCCATTGCAGTTAAAACCTCCATCAATCACAAGCTAATAGACACTTACAATTCAGACATGCTAACAGCACAGATACAAACCACGAAAGGCCCAATAAACATTAGCACTATATATCAACCACCCAGAAGACCATTCCTCCCAAACAGATATTTATCCGCTTATACACAGCAACATTCCTACATACATAATATGAGATCTAGATACAAGACACCCCTTTATAGGTGATCCAGACACAAATACAATAGGAAATGCACTAAATCAACACATCAACAATAATCATCTAATACATATAGGCCCAATGTTCAACAAAATGAGAAACAAACTGGATAAACAATAAGCCAGCAGACCTGATATCATGCTTAAAACGATAGAGCTTACCTGAACTACAACATATCACCCGGACCAATTACAGCAACTGGTCATATTCCACTTTTACTTAAAATCTCAACAAAACCAATAGACAAAGAAATAAAAGATAGGCGAAACATTGAGAAAGCTAATTGGGAAATCTTTACAGATACAACTAGGAAAGTAGCCACTAGACTTAAACAATAATGAAAGCACAACAGAAAACACAATAAACTCAGCAATGGACAAATGGATGTCAGACATCTCAGAAACAATAGAAACAGTTTCTCTAATAAAGAGAATAACATACCATAAACACACCCCAAATAGCGAATACCTGAAAGTATTCACCACACAAAGAAATTGCCTACAAACAAACACACATAGATAGATAAAGGTAACATACAAATTAATGAGACACATCCAAAATGCAAATTGAAGAATCCAAAAATATTAAGCAGAGAAAACTGGAATAACACGATAATAAAACTTAGAAAAACATACAAAGAAATATTCTGGGGAAAAACTACAAAGATTACTGGGAAAACCAAAAATAAAAGTACCATACTTAATAAACAGTAAGACCAAATTAAATTATTAACTGAAACATTGGCAAGTACATCCTAAATTACAGACCAAGAAAATGCAAATTTCGGTAGGGACCGACAAACAGAAGTCCTCAACTTTCTACAAGAAAATAGGGAAAGAATTAACCGTTATCAAAATCCAGATCTGCAAGCATTGTGTGAAAACAATTATCTGACAGCCGACATCAAAATATTTGAGATACTAAAAGCAGCGAAATCATTTAAACACAAAGCACCAGGTAAAAGCGGTATAAATAAGCTAATGCTAACAAAATTACCAATGGCGGTATGGAGAAGACTCAAACATATTCTAAACCTTACACTCTCAATAGGATACTACCCAAAACCAAACAAAGAAGGAATTCTCTTACTTCCTCCTAAACCCAGAAAAGACCCAAAACCGCCAGCAAACTGGAAGTGCCGGGAAAAGTGTTTAAAAAAATCATAAACACAAGACTTTGGAGATTCCTAGAAAAAAACAATAAATTATACAAACGTCAACACGGTTTCAGGACAGGGCAAAGTACCGAAACAGCCCTTCTTTCTATCACACACCACTCACTATGCATACACTTTGTTTCTCGTTGCAGATTACAGATGATAATCCTCGTGGAAAAATTAACAGATCATACACACCAAAAGAAGACGACTTTGAATAATCCGGCTAAGAAAAATTAGACAGAAAAATCTATTTTTCGGTGAGGTAGCCATGTCGTCCTGATGGAAGTTCCTTCGTTAGTAGCTTCCTAGGTTATATTTGACTACAGTGATATATCCCAGAGAATTTACCAAAGGTATCCAGAATTTTATCTCCTGTAGCGAATATCCCTTGAAGATATCGCATAAAATCAGAGGACGTATTCATGATACGTCTCATAGCTATATACACCCCTAATAGTGTTTTCGCTTCGAGGGGAAAAGTGGCAAGAATATAGGAGAGCCGTTATTAAGGCAACGCTCCTACTGTACTGTAAATAGGCGCCACCCCGCGGACTCGTGGTGCCATCTAGCCATTCTTTGTAGCTTTGTAGGTGTAACAGGTACAGTATATTAGGGAGGGAATCGTTATCCTTCGTCACAAGGAGGGTGGGTCCATCAGGACGACATGGCTACCTCACCCAAAAATAGATTTTTCGCTTCGCTCAAAATCCGTTTTTTGGGCTCAGGCCATGTCTTGCTGATGGAAGTTTACAAGAACATTAATGTATTTGTGGATTTTCCATAATGCCGTTCATCTCGAGATAAGTTTTCCTTTTGGCCCTCAGGGCCTAGAGACACTTGACGTTACCGTTAAAAACGTTATCCAACCGGTCATATCGGATGTCAGTGCTTCCTGCCCCCTACAGGGAAGAGTCTGGGTACACTTTAGGAAAAAACCCGAGGATTGTGAGTTCAAGGAACAGACTAGCAAACAGTTTGTATATTAGTGTCGTCATATACGTAAAGCATAGATTGTACTTAGATGGAATTGATCTGTGTAGGTTACTGAAGAACCTCCCAAGTCTGGATGTTGATAGAGACAGACAGGTTTATACGCATGTAGGAAACCTTAGTTCAGTAAGATAGACAGTTTAGTACAATAAGACCTTACCTGGTTGCTCGGAACAGTAATAATCTCAGTTCCTGGTGTTTTCCTAGATAGTAATAGGATCAAAAGATGCTCTGACATATATATATATAGTTTGGATTATTTGGGGGGAAATGAGGCGCAAAGATTCCTACTATTGTTTATTACAAAAGTAAAAAGAGAAATCAAGGTCGTAACAATCAATTACAATTTCAGTTTATGCTGAGTGAATCTGCATAGGAGCATAATTGGTAATAACAGGAATGAATAAAGATTCACCTGAAAAAGGGAACACAAGCCACTCTATGGGAAATATGTAAAGATTTTACTATGTATTCTGTTGTTACAAGGAACACTATGCATATAAATATGCATGGCACATGTGTTGGTCTATTATGCTGAATGTCACCTGTGTAGTTAGAACAGTCTAATAGTGTCGACACTAGACACATTACTCACATGATATACTTTAAGTCTATCATGTACACCCTTCACTAGAAAGTCCCAAATAGTGCACTGTTCTTTGCAGACGTCAGGTGGCAGGTTTCAGAACACTACCTGCTGCCACTATGAAATGTTTAATTTCCTGTAGTTGCTTCGCGTAGTGTTTGAAGAAGACTCTGGATGACTTCCATCCATTATAAGCGCAAAGGCTTTCAAATGATATGGTCTGAAAGAAATTAATGGATGAGGCGACTTTCCTCGGATCATGACCTGCGAGTGTACTGCCTGGATCCGCTCTGCGAATAAAATAGGTGATTTTCACCCTTATCTGTTTCAAGGATAACGTTGAACCTGATGTTTCTCCCCTGAAAAGCTGACCTCCCTTAAAGTCTGAAGTTCGACGAAGATAGACCTTTAGGCATTCCACTGGGCAGAGGGATGCTTCTTCCTTCAGAGGGCAGATTCTCCAGGGACCCCATCTCTTAGTGGGCAGCTCGTTCTTGGCGAGAAACGTTGGGTCCGGGAAGAGGTTCAGTTCTCCGCAGTTTGTGAACTGAATGTGGCCCTCATCCCTCGAGAGGGCCACTATTTTGCTGACTCTGGCTCCCGAGGCTAGTGCATATAAGAATATCACCTTTTGAGTCAAGTCCTTTAGTGAACAATCTTCATTGTTCAGAGTTGATGCTAAGTGAAGAACCTTGTCCAGAGACCATGAAATGGGCTTAGGAGGGGCTGTGGGCCGAAGTTTAGCGCATGCTTTGGGAATCTTGTTGAAGATTTCGTTAGAGAAGTCTACATGGATGGCAGAAAGCACTGGTCTGGATAGGGTGGATTTGCACGTATTGATTGTATTGGCTGCTAGACCTTGTTCATGGAGATGGATGAAGAAGGACAGGCAAAAATCCGTAGAAATCTCCTTAGGTTTCTTTGCCTTGAAGAAGGCGACCCATTTCTTCCAGGAAGACTCATATTGTCTTCTTGTTGACTTTAACTTGTACTCTTCTAAGAAGTCGATACTGTCTTTTGAAATCCCCAACCTTTTCTTGACTGGCAAGGTGAGAAAATCATGAGATGAAGGTTCTGGGACTTCAGTGATGAAGCGGAGACAGTCAATCTCTGCACTTGCTGAGTCAGAACTGGGTCCGGCAACGGCATCAGTTTCAGGCATAGTTCCGTTACCAGGGGGAACCAGACACTGTTGAGCCATTTGTGGGCCACTATTGCTGCTGTCCCGCGGAAGGATCTCAGCTTGTCGAGGACTTTCAGCAGAAGGTTGGTTGGAGGGAACAGTTATATCTTGGACCATCTGTTCCAGTCTGAAGACATCACGTCCGTTGCTTCCGCTAGGGGATCCTCGTACGGAGCTACGTACCGGGGTAGCTTCTTGTTGTCGCTCGTTGCGAAGAGGTCTATCTGCAGTCCTGGGACTTTGCGTAAGATGAAGGAGAATGACCTTGCGTCTAGGGACCATTCCGACTCTACTGGGTTGAACCTGGAAAGAGCGTCCGCCGTCACATTGCGGAATCCTTGAAGGTGGACTGCTGACAAGTGCCATCTCTTCTTCTCCACTAAACGGAGGATGGACAGTATTACCTGATTCAGATGAGGCGATCTCGAGCCCTATCGATTGAGGCATCTCATTACAACCTCGCTGTCTAGGACCAGGCGAATGTGGATTGAGCAGCAAAGTTTCAGTTTTTTCAGCGAGAGAAAAACTGCCATGGCTTCCAGAAAGTTGATGTGGAAGGTTCAGAAGAGAGGAGATCAGATTCCTTGGACTTTCCGATGATGAAAGTGGCCTTCCCACCCTTCTCTTGGGGCTTCCGTCTGAACGGTGGCTGATGGTGGAGGAGGCTGCAAGGGTACCTTCTTCTTTAGGTTCTTGACCTTCGACCATGGCTTGAGTAGGGATCGCAGACGATTTGGTACGGGCTTCCTTAGATCTCTTCGAGCGTTTGATGCATCTTTTAATTTTGCTCTCAACACTGGATCTGCCACAGAGGCAAACTGGAGGGACCCAAGCACACACTCCTGTTGCCTTCGTGATATCTGGGCGGATTGAAGGAGTCTCTTGACAGATCCCGCTATCTCTTTCCTCTTCTTTAATGAAATGGAAAGGCAGTGTTACTGTAAGTCCCAGTGGACACCCAGCCACTGGAACTTCTGAGCTGGAGAAAGGCACTCCTCCTTGGATGCTGCCCACACCAGCCAGTCGTCCAGGTAGGCTGCTACCTGGATTCCTTTTAGGCGTAGTTGATGAATGACTGCATTCGCAAGCTTGGTGAATACCCTTGGGGCTATGTTTAAGCCGAAGGGCATGGCTCTGAAAACGTATTGTCTTTTCTGTAACTTGAACCCTAGGAAGTGGGAAACTTGACGGTTGATTTGTACGTACCAGTACGCATCCGTCATGTTTATGGAGACTGTGAATGCCTGTTTGGG
This sequence comes from Palaemon carinicauda, assembly GCF_036898095.1. NCBI lineage: Eukaryota > Metazoa > Arthropoda > Malacostraca > Decapoda > Palaemonidae > Palaemon > Palaemon carinicauda. The sequence continues at coordinate 63,791,901 of NC_090748.1, forward strand.
CAAAAGGGTCCTTATGTGTTGAAGCATCAGCATTCTGAACTTGTAGTTCACTATGAACTTGTTGAGTGGTAATAGGTCCAGAATGACTCTAAGCTTTTCAGAGTCCTTTTTCGGAACACAAAATAGCCTTCCTTGGATTTTGATGGGCTTTGCCCTTCTTATAACCCTCTTGTTTAAGAGCTCCTGCACATATTCTTCCAATATGGGGGTTGAGTGTTGGAAGAATTGAGGGAAGTTGGGTGGAGTTGTGTTCCAACTCCACCCCAGTCCATTCTTGACTAGGCTGTGGGCCCAGGGATCGAACGTCCAACGATCCCGGAAGAGAAGAAGTCTCTCTCCTACCGGTAGCATCTCACTTGGAGTGCTGGTTGGAGGATTTACCTCCTTGGCCACGTCCACTTCCACCTCTGTTGCCCCTGCCCCTGGAGGGGTGCTTAGAGGATCCTTGAAAGGAACCTCGAGACTTCGCCCTGAAAGTCGCCGACTGCCTTTCAAAAGCTGGGGTGAAGGCGGGCGACTGTGTCGCTACCGTCTGGGGAACCAGCTGGAAGGTGGAGGTTGGCTGTGCTACAGTCTGTTGGACCGTGGCCATGGGATGCTGTTGTTGTCTAGGACGAGAGGGCACTCTTGATCGTTTAGTCTTCCTTTTCGGCAGGGGACCCTCGTCAGTGGAAGACTTCCTTTTGGAGGACAAGCCCCACTTTGACCACTTCGCTTGGGAAGAGGTCTTTTCCCCAGATGGTGGAAGCTATCAGCTTCCTCGGTTCGTGCCTCACTGCAGCCGAGGCGAACACGAACTCTCTGCAAGCCCTACGGGGTTTGATAAAGTTGAACAGGTCTTTGGTGACCATCCCCAAATGAGCCTTGGCGAAGACCATGTACATATCTGGGATTTCCAATACAGACACATAGAGGCGGCAAGACGTTCTTTTGTCTCCTGCTCCCTGCTCAGGAGAAAGTCCGACAGCTTGGGGAGGTCTTTGCCGAACTGACGTCCGGCAATATCTGCCTCCAGCTTCCCGACTGTGAAAGTGTTATGCACATCTTTCCAGTCCTTGTCATCCGATGGAAAAGCGAGGGAGAAGGGTCTACACTCTTGGAGTGTAGGACAGGGTTTCCCTGCCTCCACTGCCTTTAAGGCAGCCTTAAACCCTTTGTCCATAAAGGGAAAGGCACGAGAGGGATCAGCAACAAAGGAAGAGTGCTTTTTGCTGAGAGCCGGCACCTTGGAAGTAGTAAAGGCCCTCTCTTTCAAGGTGTTTGAGAACAAGGCCTGGGCCTTGGGGAGGTCAAAAACGATGACCTCTTTTGGCTCTGTCTCCTCTTTGAACGAAGGCTCCGTCCTCAGACGGACATAGCAATCCGATTAGGCCCCTTTGCTGGGCCAGAACTGTACATCGTCCACTGGGACAGTGCCCAGTTTCTCGGAGAGGAAGATCTTCCCCCTGACATCGGCATATGCTCAGCATATCTCCAAGGATTGACGTCAGAGAAAGCAGGAAGGTCCTTGATGTTTAGCTTCTTCGGGGCTAAACGCGTCGCCACGAGCTGGTGCATCTCCGTCCGAAGAGAAGCCTCCTTCTCCGACAACTTCTTTTGCAGGTCCTAGAACCTAGAAAGAAGAGAGTGCAACGTGCTCGTGATCGAATCCAATAAGGAGGCAGAAGAAGAGGTCGAAGGCACCGGTTCGGCCACCGTTGCAGAAGAAACCGAAATCGTTTCGGCTTTCTCGGTCTCGCCTTCAGGGGGTACGTCATCCTCCTGTTCCAATTCTTCAACGAGGAGATTATGCTCGGTCTCCTCTGAGACAACCGACATATTGTCCTCAAGCTGGATGCCCTGCAAGGCATCCGAAACGACAGATTCTATCGGAATCTGGACGAGGGGAATCTCAGGCTGAGCCCGGGGAATAACTGCATCTGAAGATGCCCTAGGGAACAGAGAAGCCCTCATCTTCTCATTAGGAAGATATGGGCCAGAGGTGTTCTCCTGAGAACCCCTGACCCATTTGCGCAGCGTCTCTCTTGCTGCATCCCTAGACTCTGTAGACTTTTGGTCATCAAAAGCCTCTTTAACTAGTTTGTCGCAAACGGTACATACCTGTGGGTCCCAGTATTTTAGAGATCCCTTCATGACTGCGCAGCGAGCGTGGGTCCTGCACATGTCATGGCCGCAGAAGTTCCTACTGCGGACCCTGCAAAAGTTGTTCCCGCACTCGGGATGCTCCTCCTGTAAAAAAAGAGAAGCATCTAAGTATTCGGTGAAATTATCAGATTTCATCATACATATTTATTCAAAAATATATAGCTTGGGGTAGGGTAAGCTACATGAAGAAAAAGACACCTACTGTTTCTCCTGTCCAGCCCATTGCTGTGACCTCCCTCAATATTGAGTACTTAATGAATTTAGGAAGAATATCCTTGGATATAAGGTGTCTTCTTAACACTGTCTTCTTTAATCAATATTGGGGAATTGGTAATGGTTGTTAACCATTAAAAAGGAAGAGAGAATCGCTCTCTTAATTGTGATGATCTCACAATGGGCTGCCCATGAGCACTGGGTACGTTGGAAACATTTTTTGTATAGGCTATGGCAATGACTGCAGGCGGCATGCCGCCAGGATTGCCGTGCCGGCCGCCACATGCCGGCGTGTTCTGGGCTATAGAAGGTATGCACTGCCTTCGGGGTGATGGGTGGCAGGTCGCCGGTAGTTGCTCTGACGCTGGCAGCCAGAGGGACCTTCTATCAAGTAAGGCCTGGCAGCAGCCGGCGATAAATTGTCTAGACTTTGGGTTGTCGGCTGTCGGCAGACAACACAGTTTCCGGCGGCCGGTCAGGGCATGCCTATTGGCTTTGGTCGTCAATCAACAGCGCCCAAGGCAAGTAGCGGCAGAGCTAACTGCCGGCAGGTGTCCAACATGGCTGCCGGTAGCTGTAAGCTGCCGGCAATTGGCCCAGAATGGGGAAAGGCAAAGGGAAAGGAGGGTGGAGGAAGGCAAAGGTTCAGCCTTGCCAGCCTACATCCGGAATCAGGGTTCAAATGGAAAGGGGGAATTAGATTCGGGCTTCCATCCGACCATATCCCATCCATATTGGTAGCATGGATATGGAAGGCAGACCAAGGGAGGACTGAAGAACACTCAAAGACAGATATGGGCTCCTGCCCGCAGCTGGGTCACCCGGCGGCAGGCAGGAGACCCCAGGCCAATCCTACAGACTACCCATAGGGTCGAATGTAGAACAGCGGCCAAGGTATGTGAAGGCTAGGCCAACACAAAAAGGACAGCAGGGGAGGGGCAAGGGTCATATAGGTGAGGTAATAACCGAAGGTACTACCTACCTGGGCAATTCTGATCCCTTAGAAGACAACCACATGGTAATGGAATTCAATTCCTCAGGTTGGATTAGTCTAGGTGAGAAGGCGACCCCCAGGACGCAAACTCAAAGGGAACGGAATCTCGTACCAGAGATCTTCGGCAAGGGAAGAATTCAATTCTTCGGCTGAAGATCCACCAGCACAGGACTGTCTGCTAGGCCAAGAGGGAGAATTGTCATACAAAACCTCCCGGGTAAGGCCTAGGGAGGTCTAGCCTCCTGTAAAGGCAACCTAACCCGACCTGGGAAATCATTTCACCAGACGGACGGATGCCGAACACAGACAAACTACTCTGATGTCCCGTTCTAGGCTCGAAACCGACTCAGTGGTTAAGAGAAAGAAATGGGATGTCTCAGTAAAGATTTGTCAGAACTCAGTTCAGGGCAAATCTAACTGAGGGTAGCCTAGGCTAATCAGAGGGAGAGGAATTGCTCTTAAATCCCACCAGGAGATTGGTACTGGCTCGAAAGGTATAGGAGGTGTCATTCTCCCCTTAAAAGGCAATACAAGAGCAATTGGGGACATGTATGAAAGTATACTAAAGCCCCTAGACTAGTAGCCTAGGAGCAGTGAGAATCGTTCACCGAAACTCTTGTATATTATCTTGGAAGAGGAAAATTGAATGCAGTAATATCTTGAATGTATAAAATATTGCTTGAGCTTCAGTAAAACTTTACCAGGAAGGTTATATCATGCATGAAGTGTGAAGGTGCCTAGGCTAGGAAGCCTAGCACTCGTGAGGCTCAAAATATTTAGCCAAATTCACGACAACAAGGACATAATATAAAAATCCTTAGCTAAATTGCTAAATAGCTAAAGTTAAGAAGCAAGCGATGCCGGGAAAGTTGTTCTTCGCTAACTAAATGTACAAAAGAACTACCGCGTCCATGACGCCATCCGGCTGGCAACAGCTCTTGTTACGTTAATTACGATCTCAATCGAAGAGTAAAACTGGCAAGAGCTTACATTTACACAATTCAAAGATATTACTTAACTTTCCAGAGGCAGATGGAGCTGGTGAAGACATCATAGCAGCGAAATAAATCCAAAATAACGAGAGATAACACGGGATAAACACCGGACAGCAAAATACAGGAGAAAGAATGGCTAGATGGCACCACGAGGCGGCGGTGTGGCGCCTATTTACAGTACAGTAGGAGCGTTGCCTTAATAACGGCTCACTTATATTCTTGCCACTTTTCCCCTCGAAGCGAAAACACTATTAGGGGTGTAGGTAGGTATGAGACGTGTCAAGAATAAATCCTCTGATTTTATGCGATATCTTCAAGGGATATTCGCTCCAGGAGTTAGAATTCTGGATACCTTTGGTAAATTCTCTGGGATATATCACTGTAGTCAAATATAACCTAGGAAGCTACTAACGAAGGAACTTCCATCAGCACGACATGGCCTGAGCCCAAAAAACGTAATACAATTGAAATAAAATTTTCCCGTGGCAGTAGCCTTATTCCAAGAATCACCGATTCCAAACTACGCTTGCATACCGAAAAAATGGAAAGATTCTAACAATTTAATTAAGAAAAAAAACATTAACATAAATAAACATTTCTGGGAATTTCAAATGATTTAATATCTTTTGCACAATCACCCACAATCGCATGATCTTGCTGTAGCCTACAATGTCTTTACTTGAAGTATTTGACGGATTTATTTTTACTTTTTTACTATTAATGTTTGCAATACTCTTAGCTGTGAGGTTCTTCCCAATTGTCTTATCGAAGAAGAATGTTTCAGATTCAATATCACTTGATTTGAAGTGTAGCTGTGTTACCTGAAAAGTGTTTAAATGCAATATTAAAGTGCATAACACATTTTCATAAAAATGAGAGATAGAGCTCCACCCCTTTACTTACAGCCTATAGTAGCAGTGTAAAAGCATTACTCATGTCACGTGGGACCTTACTTACCCCCCAAATGACCCGGCCTTCTCTCGAGACGGCCTTGATACTATTCCCCACTCTTTTTATTATCTACACAGCAAATATGCGGCCTCCACCTAACTCGACCTCCCCCGAATATGCAATGAATTATGCCTATGCAGAAGACATCACACAAGTAAAAATGCACCTTTCAAATGTCAAAAGAATAATGAGAATAAAAACTGAAAGGGAGATAAAAAGAATAAATGATTACGAAAATATCAAAATATGTGGAAAATAAAAACACGCAGCATTAAATTTCAACTCTTATTGGTATCAAAAAGCAAACCAGTTCCAATAACAGTAAACAACATAGATGGTCTATTTTATAATGAAGTTAAAAAACTTGGTCTTTCTATTAAATGAACTCGCATAAGCTGTCATATAAAACAAAAACTCCAACTGGCAAAACAGAAAAGGGGCATTAAAACGATTCAAACTATTTAATAAAAACATAAGAATACATCTCCAGAAAAGGCTGATAGGACCCCTATTTAAATATCCAATAATACCAGTATGCACAATGGCTCAATCAAAGATGAAAACCTTATAAAAATTCAAAAATGGAAACAAAAGGAACATTCATGGCCAGAACCTAACTATAATAATAATGATAAGGATAACAATGATGGCAATAACAACAACAATAATTATGAAAACAACAAAACACTCCACAATATATACAATCTTGAATCAGTTAATGTCAGGTATTACAGAAGGGCCACACAAGCATGAAAAAGATTAAAAAACATTTACCCAGAACTTGCAACAGGTGAGGAAATTACAGACACACACAACAAGTATTCCTGGTGGAAAAGGAAAGCTCCATTCATTGCTCAGGACAAACCAAATACAGAGTATTAAAAGCAATAAAAAGGGTAAAAAAAGTAAATACACATAAAGAAATAAACAAACTATAGAAAAGGAATAATCATGAAAAAACATGTCTCTCGGAGGCTGGCAACAGAAATAACCTCTTGGTAGTCCAAAAGGCATGATGTTGATACAACAAGCCAACAAAAACGAGCTATTGGGTCTGCCCTAATCTTTTAACATTCCACTGTACTTCGTTTTTACACTTTCCCCTCTAATCCTTCCCAAATCCTAATTTTCCTTCCCCCCACCTATCCTATTTCCCCTTTACTGTACTGTCCTACTGATAAATGAGCATATGCCTCGGGAGGGAGAGGGCAGTCAGAACAAAGAAAACAGTGCTGAAGGCGATGATGATATTAACACTAATGCTGAGATTAATAGTGATTAAGATGAGGAAGAAGCAAGGAAGGGGTCTCCAGAAACATCATTTAACGTCAGGAAATCCCACCATATCAGATCGCATGAACAATAAAGGACACGAAACAATAGGACATGCGGCTTTTCATCCCGTTCCTGGCCCACAAGAGAGCCAGAGCAGAGCATCAAATATAAGGGGCAATCCGATGACCCCAACCAACCACTTATGCATCCCTTCCCGGCTATCTAGGTATAACTAGACCTCTCCACATCATTCTACTTAGTTTGTTTACAACTTCTTTTTTATATAAACTTCTCGTATAACTTATGGAAGTAGAAATATACTACTCTACTCCATTTTAATGTCATTAAAATTGCCAAATACTTAAATTTTTATCTAGATAAAATAAAACATAAAACAATGGCAGAATTCTGAACAGGGATGTCACGCATGTGTTTTGAGAAAATTGGAATATACTTCCACACTTTCAACAGGTGGGTTATACCAAAAGATAGTAATGACAAGTTGGTTATCATTTGGCCCATCATGGAGTTTATCAGTCAAAGAGGTAAAAATCATATATGTCCCTAAACATCATCTAGTGCTTGATGAAAAAATTTAAAGTGGAAAGGGTTCCCCCCTACCAAGGTACTGCATATAATCCGATGAAACCAGCACAATATAGCATCAGAATTTACTTCCTGTGTGCTCAGTTGGATCATGACCTTGGTTTCATTAAATGCAGTTGTGTTTCTTCTTTCCTGTGTGGTATTGCATTCAGACTAATAAGTCAGCGACCAGTAAATAGTCTATTGTAAGTAGTTTATATCGTATCAGAAAGTAAGGTGAACATTATTGGAACACAAATGTCATTTTCTTGAATTTATGAGGTATAAATTTGATAGTATAAAGTTGGGCAGCACTTCATGTTCCAACTGCAGCCCACTTCTTAGCTCTTTTGATGTTATCAATACCTGACTGAAACAAAAAATAATATCCTTCCGGTATCATGTTCAGCATTGTAAAATTGTAGAAACTTGAAAATATTTTCAGTGCTCCATTACTGATCAAGAATAAAATAACCATGCCGTTTCATAGGGATAGGGGGATGGGGAACTGTTTTTTTTCTTGTCTCCAATGCCTGCTATTGGGACACATCATTGAAATTGAGGGCAGTTCTGAAAGAGAACCATTCATATTGGTTGTTTCTTTGCATAAGATAATTCGAGAAGCATCTTGTGTCGTAACAGAATCCGCTTTCATTTGATGTATTGCTACTTTTACTTTCACACTTATAGCTATAGTATTGTGATTATGTTCCACACCAGTCTTAACAATTTCTTTTATCATCCATAGCATGTGAGTATGATATCATTACACAATACATTGTTAACTATTTTGAACCAGGCTTATATGTTTTTTCTTTATCATAAACGAATGCAATCTAGATCATACGCTAATTTCTGTCTATTTATTGCCAAAGCCAAAGTAACCGACCGAAGCATGGATGATAGCAGAGAAAAAAATTACCATAGCAATTACGAAAGCAGTGACTGACTTCCTAGTAATTGGTTATACAATAGACAGTAAATCTTAAAAACACTCGAAGAAAAGAACGGACATAAACAACCAATCAAAAATAGGTTATTGATAAAAGTATCAGGTAGCAAAATAATCATAATCTTCGTTATGATAGCAAAATAGCCAAGTAGCAAAATTCATAAGGAACAAAACGACGGGTAATAAAATAGACAGTAGAAAATTATCTGTGAGCGCATAGCCCCGTGTCGAACTGTCCAATCACCAGAAAGGTTATCATGTTTTCATTGGTAACATTTTACATGAGCTGTTTGAAAATGGCATTTGCTGTAGTAGAACTTTTCGCCTTTTGAGAGCTGCACCGAACTCCTTGAAGACCATGGTAAAACATAGGTACTTGTATGGGAAGAAAAGGTATTCAGTAGGAATGACAAGAAGTTTTTCATCTGCTTGTAGGCTGTCAAAGCTAATCAACTTTATAATATGGAAATATGCATACGACGCAAGCACCGAACAATTTGTACACAAGCTTAGGGTCAAACAGGAGTGCAGGTTTATCATGAAGAAATGACCATGGCAAGGCCTAATGTCTCTAGGCACTACCTCAATTATATGCGAAGACTGGATCTCTTCCCCCTCTTTATCAATTAGCATTCATTTCTAGCCAACCCTTTTGAACACCTCTGCCTTTTATGCCTGGTACAGTAAAGATAGGAAGTAACTTTCCCTTTATAAGAAACATGAACTAAGTGCGGACTCCCTTCTCTACTACGCCGAAACTAATAATTGTCCTTGCATCGATACTAAGATTCCTAATTCTTCTAAAAAAAAACTAACTCTCAAATGTAATCATTGAAGCCTCACGAACCATTTTTATTATTATTATTATTTTTTTTTTGCTTATATCAGTTTCACTTTAACTGACTAAATTCCTTTTCTATGTTCATTTGTTATTCACATGTATGATATTTCACATGGTGTGCATATATATATATATATATATATGTGTGTGTGTGTGTGTGTGTGTGTGTGTTTGTGTATATGTATATATACATTCATTGCAAATATATTCATCTGAATTATGAAATAAATTTAAAATTATTACAGCTTATAGTTTCTTTGGTTAAAAGTAATGAATAAAAACTTTTAAACAGAATCTAATTTCTGGCCAAGCATTACTCTATCTATTCCATAGAAAAAAAAAAAACACTTTTTATATTTTTTGTGAAATTCATTTCGCTTTCTATAAGGTGCATGGCGGTTAGGGGCAAACAATTCCTGCGAGTCAGTGGTGCACAAAGGGTTAAGCTTCTAGACTGGAAAAAAAGAAGAGCGGCTGAAACCAGTTCCATCCATGCAACTTTTTTTTTTTACAAAGGCATAATTATAAACAATAAAAGTAAAAGGAACTATTGCAAGTATGATATTGTTTGTAATAAAGGTAATAAAAGAAAATACTTGAATAATGCTCACAGATATTTGATACAGTTATTGTTAGTGTTATGTGAGCCACATCAAGGAGAGACAACAAATTTTTAATATTTAAAGATCTGCTGATAATAAGATTTGAAATCTAATTGTTTTCCTGAAAATAGAACACTTAAACAAAATATAAGAGGGGCAAATAATTGAGAATAGTCGAGAGATAGTATCCCACACTTTGAAGCACGGGGTGATACAAGAAAATTTTATCAAATGTGGACATCAGAAAAGATCATGGGAATATATGTATTATCGATATTTGCCATCAAAGCAATAAAATTAGGTATACCAATGGAAGGAGTTACAGAAGTCAAAAAGACTGTGCACCATGTGTCCGAGTGACATCACCATGGTAGAAAAAAAGGAGTTGAAGACTTGAAATTGAGCATAAAATTGATAATAGGCTTAATTATCGTAGGATGAAGAACTAACGGGAATGTATAACAGTGAGAAACGATGAATCGTCATCAAAGAACTAAAAAGTTTGAAAAGAAATATTTGTATATCAAGCTCTCTACCGTAAGAGCACAGATGTATATTGATCAGCAATAGACAATTAAATACTTTGCTTAATGATGGTTTACTTTCTATTCATTAACTCGAATTGCCAATAGATCAAGAGCTAACGACGGGTAATTCCTCCCCATTAGTATCAAAATTTTAAGTATGTCTACAAAGTTCGTTTATTAATAAAGTTATATTTTAGGTTGCTCAGCTGGTGTTTCTCTGAGATGTTTAGCCCCAGCCCTCTCTAAAATGACTCACTTTGGGACTCAATTATTACCCAATAGTATTATGCATATAATTTATCATGAAGCATTACTTGCGCATCGAGATTCATAAAACATTAAATCTAATAATAATTTCTAGAGGCCAAGTTCAGGTCAGATCCCCTGCAAAGAGGGCCCTAGGAGGTCGTATTCTTCCCCAGAAGTAGTAGGTGTAGAATTTTGTGTAAATCTTCAGATGTAAATGCTTTTGTCCGCTACGGTGCTAACGTACTTGATTCTCTTGGAGTCATTATAGGACTACCTTTTCCGTTTATTCCTCTTAAACCGAAAGTCCAATTGTCTCCTGAAAGAAATATACTGAATGGATTTTTTAATCTTTTTGGAAATTATCTCATGCTGATGCACCACTACACTTTAAATTCAGGCGTACGTGTTTTCGCGTTAATTTAAAGACATTGGAGAAGGATTGTGTATATGAAAGCAGAGAGAAAATACATATACATAGTTTACAAAAATAGAAGTATTGGTAGCTACTTAATTTATCATCTATCCTTAATATAGACCCTCGTTTTTTTTCAATGAAGAACATTCATAACACTTATTCTCATATCATTTTTATAGAGACTTATTTTCAGCTTTCCTATTAATCGGAATATTCAATTGGTTTTCCTTTGTTTCAGTGTCTGTTTATTATCAGAATACAAGATACAATTGCATAAATGAGGCGAAATACGATGTGGTTTTGAAGACAAAATATACTATGAAAAAGGAAAGTAATTTTAAGTAAATCATAAAATGCAATAAAATGCAAAATAGTACATACTTGTTTAGGGAATGAGTAGTATGGTAGACGGAAATTTGAAAAAAAAAAAAAAAAGTTACCCTACCAACAAGATTATAAGAAAATGTCATAAAACGTAATGAATGGAAATAACCGATTTCTGTTACTTCGATCACTATATTATAAAAAGCGCTCCGGCTAAGGGATGAAGTATGATCATAGAAAAATACTCTACGTCAAAATAAATGAGTCAACCCAGTAGTCATGCTAGTACTTTCCCACACACACAACAGACTGGCGGGAGATACTGCCAGTGCCAACCATGCAGAAAGGAGGAGAGGACAGGCTAGTCTCGCCGTGTTTGTCGTATTTACCCTCCACCTCATACACGATAAGGATTGGCCGGTTCGCGCCAGTCACGATCAAATCAGCACGTGTATAGGCGGCTTAAGCAACCTAGAAACCCCAAATCTAACCTACATTTCTAGGGTGAAGTTTAGGTTAGATCCCCTACAAAGATGGCCCCATGGGTTCAAATTCCTCTCCAAAATGTCGTAGTAATTCTATTTGTCAAGATATTGTGTTTGCTACTACATTAGGTATAAAAAAAGACCATACCGTCTACAGCTTCGCATGGTGATGAAAAGTTTGGCAGGGAGTAGGAATGTGATTAAAATGCTCATCCACGTTAGCTATTATGTAGTGGAGGAAACGGAAACAGAGCTTGCCTGCTCAGCTAAATGAAGACAAGTGTTGATACCTACTGGAATGAACATCTCTCCGAATAAGTGTAATGGTGTACCATTGATAATTATGATCATTTTGTCGAATCATTAGATGGGAAAAAATATTCTCCATGATACAGTTGCCATTACCTATCCACAGTGACAGATTCTACAGCAAACAGAACAATCAGTAAGAGGAACAAACTATATATCTAATTGTTCTTTCTCAGACTGGCCAGAGATCATAAGTAAGAGAGAACGCAAAATGAAGGGAGAAGGAATTATTAAAGCCTCTAAACTAGCATAAAACCTTTTCGAAAGAATCCCAAAATCATACAGGACCACAGGATGCCTGTGGTCCCATCCACTTTCCGATAAGGAACGATTATAGAAAGCCTTATATCTCCCTCAAAGCCCCTACATTAACTGCTGTTTTTTACTGAAACGCTGAAGCGAGCTTAGAAAACTTCAAAGGAGTGCAACAAAATAACCATGAGAGTTACATACGATTAAGTTATAGCTGAAAATACTATGGAATTGCGAGTTGAGGAAAATCCAACTTACAACAATGTGATTATTATTTATTTAGCATTCAATATAAAAAGGAAATTCTTTTCCGCAATAGGAAAATATATACTGTAGGTGACTTTGTTGGGTTACAAATTTTGAACGAGTCTCACGTTTTGCGTAAGGTATCTTTGAATGCATTTATCAGGGGGAAAACATATAATAGATGCAAGAGAATATATGCTTTTCAGTGGGTCCTGTTTGTAGCTTTGGAAATATTGCATTTTAGATCTTTACTCAGTCAAGTGGATCAGGATGTCGAAAATATTATATGTGAAGAGCCTTGAAATATCAGGAGTAAAAAGAATTTGCACGAACATGTGTAGTAAAGAACCCAATGATATCCTTACGAGCTACAAAGCATATGCTGAAAAATCAACAGTTAAAATGAAGAAAAGCATGGTAAGACTCCTGAATTTTTATGGGTTATATTGAAGTGATGCACCTTTATCATGACTTTATAAGGAGCATGCAGTTATGAGATCTAAACATTCACATACATATATTGTATTCTAAGATTACCAAATATATTTTGGCCTTCAATCGCCAAGACTATGCACAATGGTCTGTCAGATTCCATGATATTCTTCTTTGGATACTAGAAACACACTCAGAAATATTTGAGGAATTCATTAAGAGAACAAACCATCTGTGGAAATGCAGCAGATCAGAGCACTGGCCTTTTGCCCTCAAGTAGGGTTGTGGTGGCCGGGTGGTAACGTCCTTTCTGGGTGATTGCCAGACTGGGGTTCGAGTCCCGCTCAAACTCCTTAGTTCCTTTGGTCACTGCAACCTCACCATTCTTGTGAGCTAAGGATGGTGTGTTCGGGGGACCCTATAGGTCTATCTGCTGAGTCATCAGCAGCCACTGCCTGGCTCTCCTTGAGCTTAGCTTGGGTGGAGAGGGAGCTTGGTCGCTGATCATATGTAATATGGTCAGTCTCTATGGCATTGTCCTGCTTGATAGGACAATGTCACTGTCCCTTGCCTCTTCCATTCATGAGGTCCTTTAAACCTTTAAACTAGCTCCATATCAACAAGACAGAGATAGGCAGAGATCCATTTTCTTTAGACTAAGATAATATCAAATGCTTTTGCCGAACTTTATCTGATGATGAAAGATGATATTTCTCTATGAAGAAAAATTCTTTATACTTGCAGAATATTAAACGAAATCTTTAGGAGAATATGTATCCTTTCAGAAGTGACATCAAACCAGAAAGTTTCTTCAATATGGTTTCAGGAAAATCGGTGTCTTCAAAAATTGAGAGTTTCTGCTCAAAGTTTAATAGAAATGTTTAAGCATGAGGTCAGAGACGATGAATTTAGAAGTACTGAATTAAAAGCTCAAAATAGAGTCGACTGGTGAAATCTAACCAAGACCCTTTGCGTCAATAAGCGTAAGAGGAGATAATGATGATGAGGATGAAAATTATAGTCAATCAGTTATTTATATTTACAACCATTCACGTAATCAGGTTCCATTACTAATTGCTCTTCAGATTATTTCTACATGGTTGAAAGCCATAACTTTTCACATTTGTTTTCCAGGTTTATTTCACTATAGATTTCTTGATTGTACTCTACAGTATTTATACGGTAGGAAGTTCAATATATTTTTCACTGCTTTGGTATCTTTGAAAAATCTATGATAACAATTTCATTCTTCTTATGCTCCTTGCCCATCATAGTTTTATGTGGAAGATTCAATTCATGTTGCTTATTATGTTAATCATTTAAAGTCAAAGCAATTTTTAAGTTAGCTTTTAAAATCATCCTGTAGAGTCTATTACTTCATTTACGTTGTACGTTTAAACGTATATGTTTATTCTTATAATTTCAACGGTTTATCATTATTCTTAATTACTCTACTGTTGCCAGTTATTTTGGTTTCACCTCTCTATGTCACAGTTGCATGTTCTTTCTTTTACAGAAAGTCCACGATAAAATCATCCAACTATCCTAAAATATCAATCTAGAATGTTCAAAGATGAAGGTTTTTTAACTGATATGTGTTTATATGAGTATTTGGATAATTTTTAGCTTTGTTGGCACCGCGCCGACTTTGGGGAGAATATTTTATGAGCTAATTAGCATAATTAGTGTTATTTATAGGTAATGCATCTAATTAAAATGTAACTTTTTACTAAGTGTCCTAGAATCATGCGTAATACCACTTTTCAATACAAGTTTGACAGGAGGAATTCCTTTCTGATATAATTTTCATGATTAAAGGTCAAGGTCACCATCAAATGTAATGGTCAATGTCATTTATGGCTGTATTTGTATTGTTAGAATATGACCAAGTGAGGTTTACGTATTGTTATGGTGAATAATATCGGCGAAATTGTACTCTTTCAAACAATTTACTTTACATCTCTAGATATGTATCCATTTGAAAATTGCTCTTGGCACTTTTCCAATTTGATCTGCATGTTTTGCAAATAGATGCATATAATCAAAATGTAACTTTTTGAATAAAAATCCTAAAATCATCTGATACCACTCTTCTATAGAAAATTTGATGCAAAGAATTAATTTCTCATATAATTTTTGTAACAAATGTTCAATGTAAAGGTCAAGGTCATTTTGAACCACTATTGTTGAAAAGTTCCTACTTTAGCAACTAACTGCAAAGAATGTTTTTTTTTATGCATGTCACCAGATTATTTGTGCAGAAAATTTGTCTGAGTGAATCATTATGCATCCCGCTCAAATTCAGATCTTTATGCAAATAAGGATATTCATTATCTTCATTCCCATCCTGATCATCATTCTTCTCAAAGCGTTCTTTCTTGGTGAAATGGTTCCAGCAATCATCACATGCTTTGCATAAACAGTATACAGTACAACTGAGTTTTTTTTACGATGACAGCTACAGCTGGTTTCCTAGCATGCTTTTCCCTTTGCATGACAACCACAACTAATCACACTCATCAGAGGTGGTGGTCCTAGGGAGCCATCATCAATGCATGGACAAACCATCCCGTCGTTTACTTCCCATCCCTGCTCTGTGATGAACACATTGGGAGGACTATGTTTATGTGCTGCCTTACACAGTACCGTCTGCAAATGAGCACGTCTCACGTGGAGATAGAGACTTTTGTCTATTGGTGGCAGAGACATGATGCACAATGGTTTTCCGCGCTTACGAGTATAGAGATTGCAACGGGCTTGAGTCATGGTAGTACATTCTGGTTGTCCATATAAAGCTGCGAAAAACTGCTGTTCAACTGCCATGAGGTCTGTCTCGGTTGCGTCTTCGCCTAGCAAGTCAAAAAGCCCCTGAAAGATTCCCGTCTTCGGTGTCTTCATAACAGAATCTTCTTCATGCAGAAAGACGCCATCATCGTTACTTGCAACTGTCACCCTACATCCCAGATCAAATGTGCTAAGGAAACGTGACAGGTTACGTTTGTTGACCTTGTTTTTCAAAAGGGCCACATGACTTGGAAAAGGGCACTTTAGGTCAAGATTAAATGCGGTTGCATCAACACCAGCTCGACGTGGCTTCGCATGGTCCTTTGTTGATAATTCAGCATAATGATCAAATGCTATGATTTTCTCTGGAGCAGAACACCATGCAAGTCCTGCTTTCATTAACTCTGCCAAGACCCAAACATTTCCTCCACAGGGCCACACCACATGATACAGCAATTGTTGGGCGTCAATTATTACAACATCAGGAGTTTGAGGGTCACACTGTCTAACTCTAATACTGACAAATTTACATAAAAAAATAAGATTTAGTTAAAAATTTCTCATATTGTCACTTTATATTGATCTAAATTTTATTTCCAGGTATGCTATTTTTGGTTTTACATTTACAGGTTTTTGACAGATCTAACATTACAAATCTACAAAGTATTCACTGATACTTTCTATGTTGCTGTTTCATTATGAATAATCAGAAACAAACTCTCTCTTTCTTTACTTAGTTAGAATTTGTTCTTACTATGTTAAATAATGCAACAGATTTATGAAATTTATCTACTAATTTTACCTTTGAAATGTGACCCTTCATTCATGTTTGCTTCTAGATCTTGGTTGCATCTACTGTATAATTGGATTCTTCACAGTACATGAAATTTATTCTGTGTTTGTTTATATAATTTCATTTTACAAATGTATTATGTATTTGAAACTTACTTATACTGCATTAGCAACAAAAAAAAAAAAATATGTCGAAAGTTTTTATAGTATCTAAGTAAATCCAATAAAAAAATTTAACTTTTATTCTAAAAATCTGGAATTTATAAGTGGGGAAGCGATAAAAGTCAGTTTAAGAAAGGATACATATCTAGGAATTCAAAGTCCTTTGTTTGAAAAGAATTCTAAGTCTTTTGTTTTAATCTTAAATGTATAAATTTTATGACAATTATTACCATATGACTACCTTAGTCATATTTTCAACATGCACATATTAGCTATAAATGACCTTGACCCATAAATTAAACAATAACTTTTACCTTTAATCACAAAAATTATATAAAAAAATAATTCCTCGGGTCAAACTTGTATAAAAAAAAGTGGTATTCTACATGATTCTTGGACACTTGGTAAAAAAGTTACATTTTAACTAAATGCATTAACTATGATTGACACAAATTATGCTAATTACCTCATGAAAAAATTTTTCCCCAAAGTTAGCAGTGTCAACAAAGCTAAAAATCATCCAAATACCAAAATAAACAAATATCAGTTAAAAATACTTGCATCTCTGAACATTTCTAAGTTCACTATGGAAATGATATAGCCCGCTACTAGACTAATATACTTTTGTATAGTAAAGTTAATATTGATAATGATAATAGTCCTCGGTATCACCCAACTCGTAATATAATGACGCAAAATATTGAATCGTTGATTCAGTTGGTTTTGATGGATCAGAGTGAAGTGTTTTATATGTTTCTCTCCTATGCAGTAATGTTGCAGCGAGGGCATAGCACTGTTATGACAAAAATAATGCTTTGAAGCCCTTGGTATCCATTGTTTGAAATTTCAAAGCTTCATATGGTTAGAGTTGGAAGAAGAGCATGAAAGATGATATCTGGGATTCTATTAAAAATTATATATAGCTATCAACAATATATGAACTATGATTATAGAAGAAGCCAAATGTCTTCATCATAACATTAGTAAAATGTTATATATATATAACTCTATCAAGATTAGGATGAGATGGGACTACAATTATTATAATTGTTCTAAACTCCTGGATGTCTATTTCAAGATACATTTGCATAGTATGTCATAGGACATAGTAAATAACAGTTCAGAATTTTAGTATATTCAGCTATAAATGTTATCTATGATATGGATTCACTTTTGTTCGTCATAACATCTAGGAAGTCTTGATTCATGAACCTTCCTTGGAAGACAATATAACTTCAAGTGATATTTGCTAGAGGTATATTGATCACACTTACGTGTCACATCTAGGAACTCATTTAGAATTTGTATGCCATTTTAGTATGTAAATTCGACTTAATGCATATCTCGAAGGGAAAATTGGTTTTATACACTTTGTTTAGGAAACAGGGGTAAGTGAGTTTAATAATGTTAGGAGAGGGAACTGCCTTTTAAAAGATTGTATCCATAAAGAGATACAAAAACTTAGAACCTGCAAGAGCTTGGATGTACGGTTTTTTTTTTTTTTTTTTTTTTTTTTTTTTTTTTTTTTTTTTTTTTTAAGAGTTTAGTCTGCCCTCGTTTTGTCTTTGGTCTTCTTTCCTTCTTTTATATTCTTTTATTTCTTTCTTTGCAGTTGTTTTTGACGTTCATTCTCAAATTATTCCTATCTTTCTGCTTAATTCTATTCTTATCTTATTACGACTCTTCATGGTAAGAGTACTTTATAAAGATTAATTTCTAAATATGCCTCATATATTAATGTTTTAGAGTATTTCAATTTTTATTCAT
>NC_090748.1:63812697-63820197 GCF_036898095.1 Palaemon carinicauda
CACATTACCATTAATAATCAGAGAAGGAGGACTCTGAGAAATGTGAGGTGTAGATTTTGGTAGTGATCACCATCTCCTCTTTGCTACACTGAAATTAGAACTAAAAGTGTCCAACAGAAATGTAGATATAATACCTAGGTTTGATAAAACTAAGCTTTTTGAAGAGCACAGAGAAACGTTTACAATTGAATGTAGGAATATATTTGCAGTCTTAGAGACTTTAAGAGACGAAAAGCAGACAGTTAATGAAGAATGGTATGATATTAAGAACGTATATCAGTCAGTTGGTAGTGAAGGCATGGGACACGCAGTTACAAGGAGAAGCCATGTATATCAAATGATACTTGGGATACTATAAAAAGGAGACAAAGAAAGAAATTGATTGTTCAAAGTTTTCAAGGAAGTAGTGAAAATTACAAGGTAGAGCATGCTAAGTATTTCAGTATTGATATTGATGTCAAAAGAAAAGCCAGTAATGACTGGATAGAATATATAGACTGCATAGCAGATTAAACTATAAGAGAGATTACTCGAGTGCCATATGTGGATGAGATCATGATGAAGGGTAGATGGAGATTGTTTGGACATGCTCTTCGCACTCCCCAAAAGAGATTATTTCACCAAACGTTGAGCTGGGCTACACAAAGGATTGGAAGACCCGGGTCTACATGGCTGAAGACTCTGAAGGGTGAAGTTGGAGATGATGAATGGAGAAGTATTGAATTAAAAGCTCAAGATAGAGATGACTGGCGAAATCTAATTGAGGCCCTTTGCCTCAATAGGCGTAGGAGGAGATAATGAAAGCAGATGAGGCTGACAAAGCTATGGATTCAGGGAGTGGCTATGGTGTAAAAAATTGCTCATAGAATTATTATTAAAATTTCGACTGGGGCAAAAAAGAAGCATGTATCCCTCATAAAGAGAGATAGATTTGTTATATCAATGGAAGAGGAAGACAGGCACTGTTGGATGGACTACTTTAGTGAGGATATGAATAGGAGATATGAAGAAATAATTTCATTGATATACCTAATCCTGGTGAAGACCTTATGTGCCCATAATTTAATTCTTTGTGTTTGAAGTCGAAGCTATCATAAAAAGACTCAAGAGATAGAGAGCCCCTGGATGCAATGAAATAACTGCCAAGATAATACTGGCCGAAAATTAAATAACTCCCAGAATACTTGCAAGAATATTTTGTAGAATGTGGCATGAAGAGGCAAAACCTGATCAATGGGAGTTAGGAGTGTTGGTGAAAATGGCAAAAATAAAGAAGACCTGACTGATTGCAATATTTACAAAGGCATAACACTTACGTCAGTTGTCATAAGAATATATAGCATGCTTATTCTAAAGAGACTGGAGAGAACGATTGTTGAAAAGCTGAGAGATGAACAAACAGGATTTGGAAAATTTTAATTTTGAGATATGTTGTACAGTAATGCAGAGAATATAGAAATACACATTTGATGGCATTTGTGAACTATGAAAACGCCTTTAATAGTGTGCACCGGCCAATTTTTGTGGAGACTCCTGCGTTATTATGGAATTCCTCTTAAATATGTAAATTTGATTAAAATTATTCATGAGCATAGTAGGTGCAAAGTTAATGTTAATGGAGTTTTATCAAAGGAATTTCCAGTGAACAGTAGAGTACTCTAAAGGATTGTGTTGTCACCTATGTTGTTTATCTTCCTCATGGATTTTGTAATGCGTAAAACAGTTGGAGATGGTGGAGAAGGATTGGATTGGATTGGTGATAGGGAATTAACAGACTTAGAGTATGCTGATGATGCTGTCCTTGTCAGCAGAACACCACACAAAGCTTGCCTACGATAATGTATGAAATATTACATGAGGTTGGGCTCAAGATGAAGAGAAGAAAGACAGAGATGATAAGAATGGAGTATGCATTTAGGAACTATGATCTCCAATACACCGTCTTTAGAAATAGAGTTTAATGAAATATTGAAAAAAGCAAATCAGACAATGGCTAGGTTGCGTAAAATATGGAAATCAAATCACCTGAAATTACATATAAAAATCAGACTATGTATCAGTTTATTGAAATCGGTGTTATTATAGGGACATGAGTATGACTATGAAACAATCTCCAATATATTCAGCAGAATTGAGAACAAAGCTCTCAGAAGGATATTGGGAGTTAAATGGCAGGACAGGATTAGATATGAAACTATAGGAAAGATTACTTGAATGCCATATGTGGATGAGATCATGATGAGGGGTAGAAGGAGATGGTTGGGGTATGCTCTTTGCACTCCCCAAGAGAAATTAGTCAACCAAACGTTCAGCTGGGCTTCACAAGGTACTAGAAGAGTTGGAAGACCCAGACATACATGGCTAAGGACTATGAAGCACAAAGTAGGAGATGATGAATGGAGAAGTATTTAATTGAAAACTCAAGGTAGAGATGACCGGCAAAATCTAACTGAGGCCCTTTGTGCCAATAGGCGTAGGAGGAGATTATGATGATATATAGTATACACGCACACACACACACACACACGCACACATATATATATATATATATATATATATATATATATATATATATATATATATATATATATATATATATATATATATATATATATATGTCCGCAGTAAGAACTCCTGTGGGCATCAATATTGCAGGAGGCACGCAGCATGCGCAGCCTCCAGAGGTGATCTTCGCTATTGGGACCCTCAGGTTTGTACAGTTTGTTCTAACCTGATTACCGAGGCTTTTGACGACCCTAAGTCAATTGAGTCAAGGGATGCTGCCAGGGAAACATTGCGATCCTGGGTGAGGGGTTTTCAGAAAAACACCTCAGGTCCCTACCTTCCAAATGAGAAGATGAGGGCCTACCTTTTCCCTAAAGCATTGGCTGATGCAATCATCCCCCAGCCTCAGGTTGAGATAGCAATTGCCCAGAATCCGGTAGATTCTGAAGTCTCAGCCGCCCTTCAAGACATCCAATTGGACGATAGTATGTCGGAGGTGTCGGATTCTACTGAGGAAGACCTTCTAGGAGAAGGTCAGGAGGAGGAGCTGTACCAGGCTCCTCAAGTAGAAGAGGAAGAAATCGACGAAGTGTCGGTTACATTGGTTCCGGACCCAGAACCTATTCCGTCTACATCGTCTGCTATCCCAGATGAACTGGGAAGGACTCTTTCTTCTATTGTTGGGATGATCCAACAAATTGAAAAGAAAAATTATGAGAAAGAAGCTGCAATGAAACTGGAGTTACGTAGACTTGCTGCACCACGTGGGCCCCAGAAGCGGCTCAGCGTGAAGGATCTTCCTTTGTGCTCGGATACTAATCCTTGGAGGTATACCGAACACATGCCGATGACAACCGGGAAGATCGTGATCTTAGAAAAGTTGGGAGCAAATCCCCTGGAAGAAGTGGAATTTTTGCCCAACAAAGTTTCTTATCCGGACTGCTATGTCCGTCTTAGGAAGGAGCCAGCCTCAAAGGATGAGACGGAGCCGAAGGAGGTCATAGTTTTTGACCATAGTAAGGCTCAAACGTTACTAGCGAGCTCGATGAAAGAGAGGGGCTTCACTAACTCAAAGGTGCCCGCCTTGAGTAAGAAGCTTCCCTCCTTTGGGGCCTCTCCTACCAGAGTCTTTCCCTTCTTGGAAAAAGGATATAAGGCAGCCTTAGAGGCGGTGGAGGCAGGGAAACCATGCCCCTCCTTGGAGGAGTGCAACCCGTTATCTCTGACTTTGCCCTTGGACCAAGAAGACTGGAAGGACGTACACCTTACCTTCTCAGTCGGGAAGCTGGAAGCTGATATTGCTGAACGCCAGTTCGGTGAGGCACTTCCAAAACTGTCGGAGGTTCTCTTGCATAGAGAGCAAGAGACAAAGGAAAGACTTGAGGCATCGATGTCGTTGCAAACGACACTTGAAACGATGACAAGTGACCCCAAGATTCAGGACAGCAACAACAACAACTTCCTGTGACCGCGGTGCCTCAGATAGTGGCACAACCTCCAACCACGTACCAACTGGTACCTCAACAAGTGGCGACACAGTCGCCAGTTCTTAACTCAGCCTTCGAAAGGCAGACTTCTTCCTTTCATTCGAGAGCCTGAGGAACAGCCAGAGGTTCTTCTAGACGCCCTGCAAGAGGAAGGGGATACAGGGGAGGACGTGGTCAAGGAAGCAAGGCCTCAGATCCACAACAGCAGAAGTAAGATACTTCCAGTAGTAGGGAGACTACAGATAATTAGGGATCGCTGGACCTTCGATCCCTGGGCCCACAGCCTAAATAAAAAGGGACTAGATTGGAGCTCGAGCAGTCCTCCACCTCAATTTCCTCAATTCTTCCAACACTCATCCCCCGTTCTGGAAGAATATGTCCGAGAACTTTTAGACAAAAGAGTAATCCGGAAGGTTAAGTCCATAAAATTCCAAGGAAGGCTGTTTTGTGTTCCAAAGAAGGACTCAGAAAAACTCAGAGTTATTCTAAACTTGTCACCACTCAACAAGTTCATAGTGAACTACAAGTTCAGAATGCTCACACTTCAGCACATAAGGACCCTACTGCCCAGAAGGGCATATACTGTCTCTATAGACTTGTCTGACGCTTATTAGCACGTTCCAATTAATCGTCACCTCTCCTCCTACCTAGGCTTCAAGTTACATAGAAAACTTTACGCCTTCAGAGCCATGCCTTTCGGGCTAAACATAGCCCCAAGGATTTTCACGAAGCTCGCGAACTCAGCCGTCCATCAATTACGCCTAAAGGGGGTCCAAGTAGTAGCCTACTTGGACGACTGGCTGGTGTGGGCTGCATCCAGGACAGAATGCATGCAAGCTTCTAAGATAGTGATCCAGTTCCTGGAACATCTGGGATTCAAGATCAACATCAAAAAGTCTCGTCTTTCTCCAGTTCAAAAATTTCAGTGGTTGGGAATCCACTGGAATTTGGAGTCACATCGGCTTTCCATTCCTAGTAAGAAGAGGAAAGAAATAGCAGGATCTGTTGAGAGACTATTGAAATCCAAATGGATATCAAGATGCGAACAGGAGAGACTGCTGGGCTCTCTACAGTTTGCTTTGATAACAAATCCAGTGTTAAGAGCACAGCTTAAAGATGCAACAGGAGTCTGGAGAAAATACGCATCAAATGCGCGAAGAGATCAAAGTGATGTTGGCCATATTCAGTTTAGCGGAAAGGAAGAAATGGCACCTGTCAGCAGTTCACATTCAAGGGTTCCGCAATGTGACAGCGGACGCTCTATCTAGGTTTACACCTATAGTGTGAGAATGGTCCCTTGACGCAGGATCGTTCTCCTTTCTCTCGAGTCAAGTCCCAGAGCTGCAGATAGACCTCTTTGCGACGAAAAACAACAAGAAAATAGATCGTTACGTGTCCCCTTACGAGGAGCCGTCAGCGGAGGCAGTGGACACTATGTCGCTGGACTGGAACAGATGGTCCAGTATCTATCTGTTCCCTCCGCACAACCTCATTTTCAAGGTCCTCGATAAGCTGAGATCCTTCAAAGGGAAAGCAGCAATAGTGGCCCACAAGTGGCCAAATATCTTGTGGTTTCCTCTGGCATTGGAACCACGACTAAAATTCGTACCGCTAACGGATCCATCCCTATCTCAGCGAGTACAGAAGTCGACTGTCTTCGCTCCTTCACAGAAAACATGGAACCTACAACTCATGATTTTCTCTCCTTAACGATGAGAAAAAGATTCGGTGTTTAAAAGTCAGTTTAGATCTTTGGAGGAAACTAGAAGACATTATGAGGCTTCAGAGAAGAGATAGCTATCCTTTGTCAAGGCGAAGAAACCGAAAGAAATTCCGATAGATTCCTATTTATCATTCATCATTCACCTTCATGAGCAAGGTTTAGCAGCCAACACAATTCTGTTGTTCAAGCCTGCCTTGACAAGTCAGATACCATATGCCTTACCGGTTGACCTTTCTTACGACATTCTTAATGAACCAGCCCTCCAGCGCTTCCAAAGACCCTTTGCATGGTCATTAGATATGATTCCTCATTGTGTATAAATAATGAACAATGAGGAATGTGCTTAGAAGGTTTTGAATTTAAGTCATATTTCTGTTTGTACTCGCTTTAGGGGCCAGAGTTATGAAATAGTGTCTCTCTCTAGAGAGGAAGGCCACGTCCAGTTCTTGGAGGGAGAACTGAATCTATTTCCAGACCCAACGTTTCTTTCCAGGAACATGCTACCCACCAACAGGTGGGGTCCCTAGAGAATCTGCCCTCTGAAAGAAGATGCATCTCTATGTCCAGTGGAGTGCCTAAAGGTCTATCTTCATAGAACTTCAGACTTTATGGGAGGACAGCTGTTCAGAAGAGAAACCCTGGGTTCAAAGTTATCTATAACTATGGGCGAAATTCAGCCGTGTTATTCGCAGAACAGATCTAGACAGTACACCCGTTAGTCATGATACGAGGAAAGCTGCCTCTTCCATAAAATTTCCTTAATTATATGGACTTTGAACATCCTTATTTGCACACCAGCTGGTAGTCATCCAAGGCGTTCTTTATGTACTATGCAAAGCAAGTGGAGCAACTTATGAGATCTGTGGTAGCGGCAGGTAGAATTCTTTAACCTTTTGTTTTAAGTCTGCGAGGAACAGTGTAATTAATTTCGGACGATTAATTAAGAGGGTGGGCGTGTAGTCACTGTATGTTACTACACGCTGAGCGATAGGCCATGAAAGTGTCCTTACGAACTGTTCCATTGACGTTGGTAATCTATAGCATATACGGACACTTGTGCCAAGCATTTTTTACGCTAGTGTATGTAAACAGTATACAGACTATATCACTATTATTATTAATTCAATTAAAGTGGAGAATCCGTTTCCTAGTAGATGAAACAATATTTTCTGTTGACTGTTTTCCTTTATGCTTTTACGCATATCATCCACATTTTATAAATTTTATAATTGTTGATCTGATATGTACGTTTATTAAATTTTAATAAACTAATTCATATTGAACCCTGTGTCTTATTCGCCCACACTCATTTTATTAGAAATATACTGAGCATTAAGATTAAAATACGGATATTTTTATCATGGTATGTCTTCCGAGACTGTTCCCTGATTCAAGCAAAAGTCCACTCACTCTAACCCTTCCTTGAAAGGGTTGACGTGGTACCCTAACGGGTTGGTGGCAAAGAGGCAAAATTTGTTTCTATGCGGATACAACCATTATCCAATAGTTTATAAGAGTAGTCACATTGGGGAAGGTGTCACAAATTCATCTGACATTGGTGACTCTTATACAAACTTTGCTTCATATTGTATAGGGCGAGACCACTATACAAGCTTGTCATTTTGTCATCCATAGATTTTTATGTACTCCTCGAGACTTTTTCCAGAGTCTAGTACGACCCTTCCCTGTAGGGGGCAGGAAGCACTAACATAGCTCATGCTTAGATGAAATGAGGTATGACGACGGTAACATGATAGGTCTCTAGGTCTAGACGGACCAGGAAAA
>NC_090748.1:63825197-63827697 GCF_036898095.1 Palaemon carinicauda
TCGTGAATTGGGTATACCCTCTAAGTAAGGCTTTTCAGACTGGACAAAATTTCCCAACTATACCAAAGTTCATTATTTCAGCAAATATTTTTTTCTGATAGAATGTTGTATCGAATAAAAACAACTGGGTCTATACAACGTACCTATAATTTGGAATCATTGCCGAAAATATTATGATACTGGTGATTTGATAGTGAATTGTTTTAAAACAAAATTCCTCCTTCCCCGTAAAAGCTCTAGAAACCTACTCTACCATATCCCACACTTTACGCCTTAGAAATCATTCTCTTTCTATACATATATATATATATATATATATATATATATATATATATATATATATATGTATATATATATATATATATATATATATATAGATATAGATATATATGCATATATATATATATATATATATATATATATATATATATATATATACATATATATATATATATATATATATATATATATATATATATATATATGTATATATATATACATATATATATATATATTTATATATATATATATATATATACATATATATATACATATATATATATATATATATATATATATATATATATATATATATATATGTATATATATATAAAGAGAGAGAGAGAGAGAGAGAGAGAGAGAGAGAGAGAGAGAGAGAGAGAGAGAGAGAGAGAGAGAGAGAGAGAGAGATAGCTACTCCTAGCCTGTGTTTTAGAGATTTTTCAGTCGGGACAAACTACAATGTCATACTAAACTAATGATTTTTGTTCGCGAGAATTGTATAGCAAATGTCACATCAAATATATTATATGATTGTAAGTTAAATATCTTCATAATGATATAATTAGGAACCATAAAATTATATTGAATTTACACTCATATATAATGTTTTGTGATATTCCAGCCATCACACAGCTCACAGCTCTAACAAGTAGTACTTCCCCTTTCCTGCCGTCCTTCCCCAGCCAGTCACAACCCGGCCCCCCTGCCCGGCCCGGGGTCATGCTTCCGCCGCTTGTCCTCCCCCCTAACAACCAAACTCTTCTACACCTAAAGTTCTGGAATCTATTGATATGGTGGGTGACTGTGGGAGACTAGAGACAACAGGACTTTTGTATTCGACTGTACTTACACTTTCAATTACTCCTGTTTAGGTCTTCATAGTGCTGGGGCCACTTTTCAATGATTCATGGATCGCATATTAGAGAATCCCCCCCTTTTGTGTATGTTACATGAACAACATATTTGTGTTCTATTCCTCCTAAGAAGAACTCCTCCCCCGCCTACACATGGTTCTCGACTGCCTACAACAGAATGGCCTTGTAGTCTGCTACAAAAAGTTTACCTTTGGCTCCAATAAAGTATCGTTCATAGAGCACCGCATCACTGCTAAAGCAGCTGTTCAGAACTTCCTCACTCCCTCGACCATCAAAGCACTAGAAGAATTCTTCGGCATGATAGATAATTATCAATGGTTCCTGCCATCCATCACCGCCAATCTTGGCCTCTCTCTCCACTTTCATAAAGGGCAATCCTAAAAACTTGAAGTAAATACCATTTCAGGAAGAGCCATCTACAACGCAAAAGAATGCTCTATCAACTGCTCTCCTTCCCTCAATCCATGCCAGCTATATCACTATTGGTACAGTACTCGAGTGGATGATCAACTGCTTACCCCACTCATTGGCCTTCTTTAGTAGAAAACTGTCCTAGGCAGAATCCATCTACTCTACCTTCTACCGAGAACTGCAGGCGGTGCATTTGCCTGTCCGTCACTTTCACCACATTTGGCAAATGACGAAGAGTGTACCTTCACCCTTCGTTATTTGCACTGACCATATGCCTTTAGTGCAACCCTTCAATTGACAGTACAACGATTATTCCGCCTGTCAATGATGACTACTCTCCACCATGGCTGAATACAACTGTACTCTTCAACATGTCCCTGGGAAAATTAATCCCACTGCCGATGTCCTGTCAACAAACACATTGGCCGACATTCACCTGGAATTGGATGACAACATCTTGGCAGAAACCCAATGAAAAGATCTAGAATACCAAGCATGAAGGACATCCTGTACATCCCTCCAATGGAAAAAGGTTGCCTTCGGCAACTCCGACGCCATTCTCTTCTGTGATGCCAGTACTGGTCGGCACAGACCATGGATACCTGCCCTAATGCACCAAGAGGTATTTGATTCCATTTGTGGCATATCACATTTTTCACCCCGATCTACTACACAGTTACTGAAGACAAGGTTCATTTGGCCTGGCACTACTTAGGATGCTAAGGATTGGGTCCATACCTGTACTTTATGCCAAGACTCAAAAGAATCGACACACGGATCCAGAGTGAGTACCCTTCCTCAACCTTAGCATTCTTTTGCCCACATTCACATTGACATAATAGGTCCCCTTCCCACATCAGAAGGACACCATCATTGACTGCTCCCCTCGTTGGCCTGAAGCCATCACCATACAAATAGCAATGTCTGCCTAA
>NC_090748.1:63832697-63862697 GCF_036898095.1 Palaemon carinicauda
AAAAAAAAAGGTAATGTATCTGAAAAATAGGATCGGGTCTTAAGGGGCTGAGTGAGTAGGGAGTGGGTTGGCTATTCGACATGAAGGGAGGATGATAGATTTTTTAGATGATTGTTGGGAGGGAGGAGGAGAGGAAGATCCAGAAATTGCTGAATAGCTATAAAAAATAGGTATCTCAAAGCAAAGATCTTAATATTAAAGTAGTGTTGAAGTATGGGCAAGATAGAGGTGAATGGCAGTAGCTGTTATTTGCTTTTTTCCTTAATCTTCATTAAAGAAAATTGACATCACATCAAATACACAGACATACGCACACACATAAGTACACACATACACACATATATAGCATTAATGCTAATACTTCTGAAGGGACATTAACTCACTGGTATATTTCCCGATAGTTGAAACAAAGTAGTATCACAATAGAATGCTTACTCTACTTTTAATCCCTTGTTCCACTTTTCTCTTTTTCTTGTTTTTCCCAATTTTTTTTCCAGCCGGACGAAACCATTTTTCCATGTGGGCACTATTCTTTGTGGACTTTGCACATCGATTTGGTTGCTCGTTGGTGCGTTCATTATCGTTTTATTCGTTAATATTTCTCACTGTTTCTATTTTTGTTTTGGCTCTTTCATCGTGAGTCCTTAATAATGTGTTCTTGTCTATTTTTATTTGAATGAATGTATTTGTTATCTGCTGATTGTGACATTTAATGAATATCTCTTTATTGGAACTGTTCAGTGATAAGAATCTAGCCAAAAACAAGATATGCCATTGAATTATTCTGTTCAAAATTTCTAATAGCAAACTATGTCTTATTCACAGATAGTTAGGGATGTGACAGGCTATTGGAAACATCCATACCTGGTGATCTGTTGGATAGGGGTTCGTTATCCGCTTAAGCGGATCATATGTCCTATGGCATTGTCACAGCCTCTTGTCTCTGCCATTCATGAATGACCTTTGAACTTTTAGACCTTTAAAGTGTTTTTTGCTGTTGATGTTTCGTAATTAATGATATAAACATAATATCATATACTGAATATTAATCAATAGCACTGTCTTTATCTCATTATGTAAAATGTTCACATATTCAAGATTATCATGCTAGGTGCTATGCATTTACGGCAAAATACTGTGTTTTTCTCTAATATCTCTCATACTAATTACTTGATCAAAATTGTACTTTGTCACAGCACTCTATAGACCTCCAATGAATTTTGAATGATATAATGCGTTTTCAAATCCCATCAATTAAGGTGTTTACTCTTATCCTAATAAAGCCGAAGCCATATCTTTTAGATAAGTTTGTTGAACAATCGAACATATTCTGACCCTCCCTCACTTCACTCTCCCTTCCTCACTTCGCTCTCCCTGCCTTCTCTTCCTTTGCTAATGTCTTTGAGAATATTTTCCATAATATCCCCCTTCAACTTTGGTATTTTTCAATATATTTGTCATCAAAAGATATCATTCGAAATTCCATAATGATAAGATTGTAAAATAAAATAAGAGGGAAAATAAAGAATGGTTTTGGAAGTCAAGAGGGTCGAATTATGGTTTCGTTAGTTTCTTACTCTCCTTGAAAGGTGGAGTAAGTGAAATCAAGTGCTATTTAAGTTGACTGAAAACCTTACGGTATATTGGCTCACTTTACCATCAACAATCTTTGGTATCTGGTATCTGGTAGTTTGTTGTCTTAGTGTTTGTTTGACCGAGGAGGTTTTCCCATCATATTCATGACTGGCATTTGCATCACGTCTCCATTCCATGCACAAAATGCAACAAACTTACAATAAACTAAGGATTAGTATTAAATGAGAAAATAAAGTTCAGGTTTGTTAGATACACTCAAAAACACAAGGTGACATAGGAAACACAAGCATAATACTCAAAGGGCAAATCATAATTCTCTCCTTTATACACACACACACACACACACACACACACACACACACACACACACATATATATATATATATATATATATATATATATATATATATATATATATATATATATATATATATACATATACATACACACACACACACACACATATATATATATATATATATATATATATATATATATATATATATTCATTTTATATGTATACATATAAAATATATATATATAATATATATAAATATGTGTGTATAAATATATATATATATATATATATATACATATATATATATTTATATATATATATATATATATATATATATATATATATGTATATATATATATATATATATATATATATATATATATATATATAAATATATATATATATGTATATATATATATATATATATATATATATATATATATATATATATATATTCCATATGAGCCATATATATATTGATACATTAAAATCTGGATTCTCCTAACGACATGTGGATCAGAGCCCCAGGCAAAACCACTCAAAGACTATAATATCTGACCAGCCGGGTTTCGAACCCTGGTCCAGGATAACTGTATGACATTAACCATACCACTCAGCTAGGAAGAAAGATAAAAGTCAATGACAATTCTTCTCTACATACACATGTCAAATTCAGGTGTTTTGTACTTAGAAGTGAAATCAATTCATCTTCACCATCGTAGCTAATTGGTTGGTTTGTGAATTGGCATTCGATTAATGATAAATTTTGCGCATTTGAACGTTATTTTCATATTTCAAATAAGCCATATATATTAAAACATTAAAATCTGGATTTTCTTAACGACCTGGGGATCGGAGCCCCTAAGCGAAATCACCCAAAGACTATAGTATCTGACTGGCCGGGTTTCAAACCCTGGTCCAGGAAGAGTGTATGACATTGACCATATCACTCAGCCTGGAAGAAAGATAAAAGTCAATGACAATTCTTCTGTACATATGCATATAGAATTCAGGTTTTTTGTACTTAGAAGTGAAATCAATTCATCTTCACCATCGTAGGTAATTGGTAGGTTTGTGACTTGCCATTCGATTAATGATAAATTTTGCACATTTAAATGTGTTTTTTATATTTCAAATAAGCCATATATATCAATACATTAAAGTCAGAATTATATTAACGACCTTAGGATCGGAGGCCGATTTGAAATCACTCAAGGATTATAGTACCTGACCGGCCGGGTTTCAAACACTGGTCCAGGATACCTGTATAACAATAACCATACCACTCAGCCACGAAGAAAGATTAAAGTCAATGGTTCGTTCGTTCGTTCGTGGTGTATTACAGCTAACTATTCTTGTTGGCACGGGCCTTTACCTTGGTCGGCCCGTAGGTAACTTGTATAAAATATAAGGTGGGTTATCACATTAAAGGAAATTTGAAAGATTTTTAGTGGTAGAGAAAGTTGTGGACAGGGTAAGGATGATGGTGGTAGTAATAGAGAGCCATCATTTCACGGATAGTAGTAGTTTGAAAGTTGGGGGTGTAAGGCCTTTGAATGGTAGCGGAAAGGAGGCAGGTGGGGTTATCCAACCCTTTAATCCCTAGGGTCCCTACGGAGAGATTTTAGTGGTAGGTTAAGTTTAGAAAGTACAGAGGATGATGTGAATAGGGCCTTACAATGAGGGGATGAGATGGTACGATGAGAATTTGAGGTCTTTACCTTGGTGGAGGTAGTCTTGAAAGCAATTGTGTGTGTGTCTATGTTTCGACAATTGCCTTTGTCAGTGTGGCCGCCGCTTGCCCGGCCTGTGGTATGTTGGTGTCTACTAGTAGATCACCTCTCAGCTGTGCTGTTTCTCTGCATTCTAGTAAATAGTGCAAGAGGGCGTGTTTTAGTGTGACATCACAGTGATCACAGGATCTCTGAATGTCGCCTCTGATTTCCCAGTTTGCCTTATATCCCAGTCTGAGCATGTGTATACATACAGCCTGTTTCCTTAGTGGAGGTTCTAGCTCCGTAGCCCATTTGTGCCATGTGTCAGAGGGAGAGCCATTCTCTATCCACTTGTGTAGTTCCTTGATTAGGTTGTCCCTGAGCTGTGTCTTTATTTTGTTTTTGATTTGTTGCAGTGCCGGCTGTATGTGCACCTGTACATTTTGGATGTGTCTGGTGCTTTTGGCTAGCTCATCAGCCTTTTCGTTGCCTGGTATCCCGATGTGACTGGTGATCCAGTTTAGTGTTACTTGTCTATTTCTTTCATTGTGCTGATATAGGAGGGATTTGATATCAGCTATCAGGGCCTTGTTTTCTTTATTTGTGTCCTGTTGCAGGGCTTGCATTGAGGATCGTGAATCAGTATGAATGACTACTGGTCCTACCTCATTTTCAATAGAGTATTTTAGTGCTTGTTGTATTGCAACAAGCTCTGTGTGCAGGGTGGAGACATTGTTTGATGTTCTCCAGCATGCTGTGAATTTGCAGGAGTGAACTGCAGCTCCCGCTGTTTGGGTACCAGGGTCTACTGGACCATTTGTGTAGTAGATTTGTGCCCCTATTGTCTCTGCAGAGTGTATTGCTGCTACTGCTACATTTCTAAGTTCCTTTATTGTGCAGCTTTCTTTTGCCCTTGGGAGCTTGGTGTAGCTGAACTTTGCTACTTGTTTTTTCCATGGTGGAATGTGTTGTATGCCCTGTGCTGTGTCTGGGTTTAGCTGTAGGAGTATTTCGGTTTGACCAAGGCTCTTTATGTTGTTACTATGGTGTTTGCCATAAGAGCTTGGGGTTTGAACTTCAAGATGTTTTAACAGTTCCTCTCTTACTCTCTTTTTGGTGATTGAGTCTCTGTTTGACAGGAACATCTTTGCAACTGTGCTTGCATTTCTCAATGCAATTCTATCCTCAAGGGATGGTAGTCCAGTCTCCATCCTTAGGTTGCACAGTCTTGTCCATATTGGAGCACCTAACATGAGCCTCATGGCATTGTTTTGAATTACCTCTACGGTTGCTTTTTGTGTATCCGTTAGACCAGTGAGTGTTGGGGAAGCATATTCCACTAGCACCCTGGAACAGGCTAGATAATATTTCTTTTGGACATGCTTATTTGCTCCATCATTGAGTTTGGACATATACCCCATGGCTGCCTGTCTGGCATTTGTTCTTTCCTTGAGATATTTGACTTCTTCCCTGAAGGTGAGTTGTTTGTCTATTATTAATCCCAGGTATGTGTATTTGGCCACCCATTCTAGGGGCTCCGTTCCTATTGTGAGTGGTTGCAAAGGGTTTGGGGCTTTAATTAACATAGCCTTTGTTTTGTCAATGTTTATTTTTAATCCAAGCTCATTGGATTTGTGGCTGATAGCATTGAGTGCTCTTTGTTTTTTTATCATCCTGACTGATCCTCGAGCTATTACACATACATCATCTGCATAGATAAATATGTCTACTCCTTCAGGAAGTTGGAGTGAGGCTATATTTTCCATGATGATGTTGAATAGGAGGGGGCTAAGAATCCCTCCTTGGGGTGTGCCATTTTCCAATTCGTGATTTGACTCTAGCTTGCCTTCCTAGCACATAGTTTTTAGTCCGTGCTAGTAGGTGACCTTTGACTCCTTATTTGGCCACTGATTGCAGCATTGCTGCCGGGCTTGCTAGCTCGAAGGCTTTTTCAAAGTCTATGAAGACTATTGTTGCCTTGTTTTGATTAATGCAGCTTAATACATCAGTGAGGCATTCAGAAGTACCAATTCCCTCCTGATATGCATATAGCTGCTTGTGTAGGGGGCCAATTTTGTATTTCATCCTGTTTGGAACCATTTTTTCTCTTGTTTTTTCCATACAGGATACTAAGGATATTGGTCTAGGATTTCCAGGCTTGAGGCCTTGTGTGCGGCTCAAAGTGTGTTTTGTTTAATAACCTCAGGAATGGGGTTTCTCCTGTTGGACCCATGTGCTTGATCATTGTGTAGGGGATCTTGTCTGCTCCTGGCGCAGTATCTTTTCCTGTCTTTTGCACTGCTCTTAGTTCCTCTACTGTGTATGGGGGGTGTCTGTATCATCCTGCTGTAGGCATGCTATGTTGATGTCTTCCCACCTGGCTGGCACCAGTTGCTCTTGTAGCATTCTGGTTTCAGGGGAAAGATTAGCTGACAGTGTCCTGTTTGCAAGGTTGTTGCAATTCTTTCTGCCTCCTCTTGTGGGTGTGGGTGTATGGCAACTGGAGTCTTCTTTTTTCTGGCTACTTTGTGTAGCCATTTCCATAGATCAGTTAGAGTTGTGTACCCTGACAGGCTTGAACACTTTTCCATCCATTTTTCAATTCTTATTTCGTGGATTTTTAGTTGTGTATCAGTTTTGACTGTTTGCTGTAGTTCTCTGTTTTCTACTGTGGACCTTCTTCTGTATATTTTTGTGACTGTTTAGCCTGGTTTTCAACCTCCTGATTTCTGGGCAGTAGTACCAGGAGTCCTTGTATGTATAGTTACCTCCGGTTGCCTTTAGGGGCATAACTCTGTTGGCTGCGTTGTGGAAAGCATCAACTAGGTCTTTTTCTAGCTGATCTATGTCCTCTGGAGGAATGTAGCTTACTACCCATTCCTCTATGGCTAGTCGAAAGCAGACCCAGTCTGCTAGTTCCTGATTCCATCTTGGTGGAGGTGGCGGAATAGGAGGTAGCTGTTGCATCTCCAATTCTGTTACTGTGGCAAAGTGATCACTAATCAGGGTTGAGTGTACTTGCCACTTGGTTAAGTGTCTTATTGCTGTTGTAACAAAGGTCATATCCAGTCTGCCTCCTCTTAAGTGTGTAGGTTGCCCTGTGTTTAGGAGGGCAATTCCTTCAAATTCCTCCAGGGCAAAGGCTATGTGTTCCCCTGAGGGGTTTGTCATTGATGAGGATGATAATATTGGGTGATGTACATTAAAATCCCCACAAATAATTGTTGGTGTTCTTTTTGCATGAGCAAAGAGTTGTGTCACCTGTAGCTCTCCTGTGTCCTCCCTGTTTATTTTCCTGTATATGTTGTATATGTATATTTTTTGATTCAGTAATGTTATTGTTACTGCTAGTGTCTCTACATTGGTACCACAAGGAATTAGGTTGTGTAACCTTGTTGTTGGTATGCTTGTTTTGACTAGTGTAGCTAGGCCTTTGTCTGTGCCTATCTGTGGTGTGGTAGCGTTGTAGCCTTTTATTTTGAGTTTCCTTCTTGCTGTTAAAAGTATTTTTTGTAGCAGGACTACATCTATATCCTCAGTTTTGCATACTGCAATTAGGGAGGACATTTTTAATCTTACTCCAGCTGAGTTCCAATTAAGAACTCTTACACATGGTTGTATGTTGAAGAGTACTGTCTTGGGTCCCTATGGGCAAAGGCAATTGCCTTGACCTCAGAGGATGAAGTGGATGAGGTGGATGGGGTGTGAGTGGATGAAGGGGTGGTGGATGGGATGAGTGGGATGATGAGGGTGGGATCTGGTGTGTCGGATGTGGAAGGTACAGATGATTGAGGTGATGGAATGGTAGGTGTGATGGTTGAAGTATGAGAGGTGATCTCCTGGATAGCATGAGAGGGGGGTTGGGAGGACTTTGGTGTGGAGATAAAGTCCATCAGGACTTGCTCAATGCTAGTTGCTATAGCTTACGCATTGATTTTTCCAGTCACAGCCTGTGCGACTAGATCCGTTAGTTTTTCTCTTAAGACCATGGTCTTAATGAAAATTGTTCTGGGCATTGGTTTTGGTCACTGAGTTGCGGGCTTTGGAGCTCTGGATGAGGATCTGGCTCTAGAGCTTTTCCTTAGCTTCTCCTGAGTGTAGAACCTTCTCCTAGGTAGAGGTTTGGGGGCCGCTCTTCCTCTTGATTGCTCTCTCTTTTCCTTGGGGTGGGCAGCAATTACTCTTGCTACCCTTTCAGGACATCTCCAGGCCATTGCTGTGTGTCCCCTTTTGCAGTTTGGGCATTTAGCTATTGTCGGTATGCCCGCAGCTTTCTTGTCGATGCACTCCTGTGTAGGGTGCCTGAGGCTGCATAATGCACAGGTTGGGGCCTTTGCCTGGCATTGGTCCTTATGATGCCCAAATTTCTGGAATTTGTAGCATCTAAGGGGATCAGGGTAGTACTTCTTGACCCAGAAGCTTCCGAAGATGCCCAGGTCCACTTTCTTTGGGTGAGGCTCTTTAAAGGTGACAAGGATGGCCTTGGTTAGAAAGCCAGCCTTATTTTTCATTCTCTCTGCTGCAGTAATGTTGGGCAGTCTTAACAGATGGCTCTCCATCAT
Organism: Palaemon carinicauda; assembly: GCF_036898095.1. Classification (NCBI taxonomy): domain Eukaryota; kingdom Metazoa; phylum Arthropoda; class Malacostraca; order Decapoda; family Palaemonidae; genus Palaemon; species Palaemon carinicauda. The sequence continues at coordinate 63,840,869 of NC_090748.1, forward strand.
ATCAGTTAGGTAGCCTACCACAACTGCTTTCTTAATTTTCTCTTCCTCCTTTAGCTCTTGGAGCCTAATATCGGAGGTGCTTCTGAGAGTGATCAGGGCTCTTGCATCCCTGGTGGAGATGGTCCACTGGCCCTGTCTGTTTGGTTTGGCAACCATTTGTATGTTTCTGTGCTTTTGCTCAAAGGCTGCAATAGCCTTGAAAGCCTCTGAGGAGTTTCCAGCCAGGACTCTGAAAAAATAAGTCTTATTTTCCCAAGCTGGCTGGTGGCTGTTTCCAACAGTGGTGTTGTTATCCTGAGCAGCAGGCCTGGTGTCCATCTTGGGGTTGTTTCTTCTAGCTTGCTTTTTACGTTGGTTTACTTCGGTCCAGATTTGGTTTTCATGTTCATCGGAGTCAAGGTCCGTATCCATCTGGGTCGTTTTCCTGTTCTGGGGGTCTGTCAAGCAGGGGGTCAGGTCAGGGTGCTGTTCCACTTCTCCAGAAGCCATGGCTTCTAGTTCAATTTCCAGTAGGTCATCGACTGGTCTCCAGGATAAGTCCTTGGTTGGTTGGAAGGTAAGGAGTAGGTCGAAGATAGACAGTGTGCCTGTTGGGGTTGTCCAACCCTTTAAGCCCTAAGGCCCCACACAAAGTTATAGTTAGAGGTAGAAAAACGAAACACCGAATATGAAATGGAATTGTTAATGAGGGGAATCCCTAACTATCCTATTGATAGAGCAGTGCTGGAACTGACTCTGTTTAACTAGTTACAACCTGCACAAATAGCAGCTGGGGAGCCTTCTTACTACATTCCAGCACTAAGATGGCCCAGCAGTCTACTCCTGCAGGTAGGGAGGTTTTAGGGAATAAAAAACACAGTAAACTTCTAACTTTTTATTGGAACTAAGTCCTAACACCTATCTTGAAATTCTGGCTTATTTACGCCAGTTAGCAAGGATCTATTCCTATTTCCTAGTGTCTAAAACCTTGGCTTGTAGGCGCCAAGCCTATCAGTCCTATGCCACTTGCCACAGACGGCGAGAGTGGGAAGTTTTGACCCTTGGGCCCTGCTTCAACCGAAGTTTTAAGATCACAACGGCTACCGGATTTTCCACAGGAGGAACTGTTAGTAAGGGAAGGTTATGTAGATAGGGGCAAAGCCTAACTTATCAAAGACAATCACTTATAGAATGGGGGCTGATACCATCCAATTAAGGGGCAATGCCCTTTGCAGTACAGCTGAAAGTAGCGGCAAAAATCGGCGAGAAATCGGCGAATATCGGCAGCGAATTCGGCGAGGAATCGGCGAAAATCGGCGGCGGCGATCTCTCCAAGGCAGCTGAGAATATCAGCTAAGTGAAGATGCAGCAACCAGCAGCAGGGGGCGGAAGCAGTCAGCAGTCCAGGCAGTAAGCAGCAGCAGCAGGCAGAAGGTCCTCTCTCAGTGGGAGCTGAGTGAGAACTGAAAGGTCAATGACAATACTTCAGGTATGTACAAATACCTGTCGAATTCAGGTGTTTTGTACTTGAAATTGAAATCAACCCATCTTCACCATCTTAGATAATTGGTATGTTTGTGACTTGGCATTCGATTAATGATAAACTTTGCCCATTTAAATGTGTTTTTCATATATCAAATAAGCCCTATATATTAAAACATTAAAGTCTGGATTCTCTTAACGACCTCAGGATCCAAGTCCCAGGCGAAATCACTCAAAGAATATAGTATCTAACCGCCCAGGTTTTGAACATTGGTCCAGGATACTTGTATGACATGGACCAAACCACTCAGCTAATAAGAAAGGTAAAAGTCAATGACAATTCTTCTGTACAGTTTTTTTGTAATTAGAATTGAAATCAGCCCATCTTCACCATCATAACTAATTGGTAGGTTTGTGACTTGGCATTCGATTAATGATAAATTTTGCACATTTAAACGTGTTTTTCATATTTTAAAGAAGCCATATATATTATTACATTAAAGTCTGGGTTTTCTTAACGACCTCAGGATCAGAACCCCAGGCGAAATCACTCAGAGACTATAGTATATGACCGGCCGGGTTTCGAACCCTTGTCCAGGATACCTGTATGACATTCACCATACCACTCAGTCACGAGGAAAGATAAGAGTCAATGACAATTCTTCTGTACGTATACATGTCGAATTATGGTTTCTAATACTTAGAATTAAAATCAACCTGTCTTCACCATCGAAGCTAATTGGTAGGTTTGTGACTTGGCATTCGAGTAATGAGAGATTTTGCCCATTTAAATGTGTTTTTCATATTTCGAATAAGCCAAATATATTAATACATTGAAGTCTGGATTCTCTTAACAACCTCAGGATCAGATCTCCTGGTGAAATCACACAAAGAATATAGTATCTGCCCGGTCGGGTTTCGAACCCTGGTCCAGGATACCTGTATTACATGGACAAAACCACTCAGCTACTAAGAGAGATAAAAGTCAATGACAATTCTTCTCTACATATGCCTGTCGAATTCAGGTTTTTTATACTTAGAATTGAAATCAACCTATCTTCACCATCGGAGCTAATTGGTAGGTTTTGGACTTGGCATTCGATTAATGATAAATTTTGCACATTTAAACGTGTTTTTCATATTTCGAATAACCCATATATAATAATACATTAAAGTCTGGATTTTCTTAATGACCCTGTGATCAGAGCCCCAGGCAAAATCACTGATAGACTATAGTATCTGACCGGCCGGGTTTCGAACCCTTGTCCAGGATACCTGCATGACATTGACCACACCACTCAGCCACTGTCGAATTAGTGTTTTCAATACTTAGGACTGAAATCAACCCATCTTCACCATCATAGCTAATTGGTAGATTTGTAAATTGGCATTCGATTAATGATAAATTTTGCACATTTAAACTCGTTTTTCATATGTCAAATAAGCCATATATAATAATACATTAAAGTCTTGATTCTTTAACAACCTTGGATTCTCTTAACGAACCCGGGATCAGAGCCCCAGGAGAAATCACTCAATGACTATAGTATCTGACCGGCCGAGTTTCGAACCTTGGTCCAGGATACCTCTATGACGTTGACTATACCACTCAGCCACGAAGAAAGATAAAAGTCAATGTCAATTATTTTCTACATAAACCTGTCTATTTTAGGTTTTTTGTACTTGGAATTGAAATCAACCCATGTTCACCATCATAGCTAATTGGTAGGTTAGTGACTTGGCATTCAATTAATGATAAATTTTACACAATGACTTTTAGTTACGATGGTGAAGATTGTTTGATTTCAATACAAAGTGCAAAAAACCTTAATTTACATGTGTATGTACCGAAGAATCGTCATTGACTTTTATCTTTCTTCGTGACAGAGTGATATGGTGATTGTCATACAGTTATCCAGGACCAGGGCTCGAAACCCGACTGGTCAAATACTATATTCTTTGAGTGATTTCGCCTGGGGCTCGGACCCCGAGGTCGATAAAAAAATCCATACTTCAATATATAATATATATCTTATTTGAAATATGAAAAACATGTTTGAGTATGTAAAATTTATCACTAATTGAAAGCCAAGCCAAATACCTACTAATTAGCTACGATGATGAAGATGGGTTAATTTCAATTCGAAGTACAAAAAACCTGAATTCACCAGGTATACGTAAAGAAGAATTGTTATTGACATTTATCTTTCTCCTTGGCTGAGTGGTATGGTCAATGTCATACAGGTATCCTGGACCAGGGTTCAAAACCTGACAGGTCAGATACTATAGCCTTTGAGTGATTTCGCCTGGGGCTCTGATCCTGAGGGCGTTAAGAGAATCCAGACTTTAATGTATTGAAACATATAGCATATCTGATTATGAAAAACGAGTTTGAATTTGCAAAACTTATCATATATATATATATATATATATATATATATATATATATATATATATATATATATATATATATATATATATATATATATATCCATCTACATATTCTGTATATATATATATATATATATATATATATGTGTATATATATATATATATATATATATATATATATATATATATATATATATATATACATATAACTGAATTATAGGGTAAATCTTAAGATAACTGGAGATTTATCTTATAATTTCGTCCACTATATATATATATATATATATATATATATATATATATATATATATATATATATATATATATATAAAGTATATACATACTGTATATATATATATATATATATATATATATATATATTTATTTATATATTTGTATATATACATATATATATATATATATATATATATATATATATACTGTATATATATATATATATACTGTATATATATATATATATATATATATATATATATATATATATATATATATATATATATATATATTATATACACACAAACACACACAAACACACATATATATATATGTATATATATATATATATATATATATATATATATATATATATATATATATATATATATATATATATATACATATATACATATATATATATATATATATATATATATATATATATATATATATATATATATATATATATATATTCTATATATATATATACATATATATATATATATATATATATACTGTATATATATATATATATATATATATATATATATATATATATATATATATATATATATTATATATATATATGTATATATATATATAAGTGAATTATAGGGTAAATCTTGAGATATAATTATTCAGTAATATGTTTGTGTTTCTTATGCCACTGAGCCAGCAGTGCTTGCGCTTGCTAATTAGGAAAAGATAGTCATTGCCCAAATTCCTCCACCATTAAAGCAGATATCATAAAATGGTTGATTTGCCGCCAGATATAATTCCCTCCAAACGCCACATGCCCTGAGCTTTTGCAAATCTGCAATCAAAATCGTCCACTACCTGTGTATAGGATTAACAATATCATCCGTTCAAGGGGACATGAAGTTGTCCAGCTACCACCTGTTCCTCCTGAGATCAGTGCTACTGAGCAGGTCTAGGTGTGGCACGGTACAATAAGACGTTTCAAAGCCTTCGAGAAAGCATACTGGGCAAATGGTAACATCCAAAGACCTGTAGATCCTATAATCATTACCACAAACAGTGATGATGAGGAACAGTTACCATTATTACTATTTTTATCTTAATAGGTATAGATACCAGGGGCACCAGTAGATAAGGTAGCTCAGTTATAAATTAATGAAGTCAAACGAAAGGGAATGCAGGTTGGGGATACATTAGATAAAGATAACTTCTGCATGCCTGATTGTTCAATGAAATTTCTACTGTCTACACCTTAAAAACGGAATTAAATATGGCTTTAGATATCTGAATCTCTTGTAATTTTATAATGGGTCTTAAGCTGTTCAATAAGATTTAATTTTAGTTATCTTTCCAAGTCGTAGCCGTATATCGCATGAAACTCGAAGGATTTAAGAAGCCCTCAGGGCAGGTTCATCTAGTTGGATAAATAGGCTACAGGCTATAAACTCATTATACACCCTGACAAAATAAAGCAATATCACGAATTGTTAATTCAAATTATAACAAGAATCCAACATATTTCTATCAGTTATTAATAAATATAACAGGTTACAGAAAAAGTAGAGTAAGTGACGCTTGAGAGATTATGAAAGGGGGAGGGTGAAGACAGAGGGAGGGAAAGAGAGGGGATGACGGGATTGTATGTACTGTATTTGAATTGCTTAACTTACCCGATTCACTTGGCTTGGGCTTTATTATTCCAATGGCAAATACCTTAATTAACCAGATTTGAAAATGCATTATAGTGTAAAATATTATGGGGAGGTCTCAAGAGTGGTTGTTAAAGTATCATTCTGATCACGTAATTAGTAAGGGAGATATTAAAGAAAAGTACACTATTTTTTGCTAAAAATGCATAGTAGGTGATTAATTTACCCAACAATAGAAACACCAAAAGGAATTTGGTACCAACTTTTTAGATATCGTCATTTTCAATTTTTTTTTTTTTTTCTGTACTATGTGGTCTCTTCCTATCAGTAGAATCTACCTTAGCAGTAGTGGTGGCAGAACTGTAGTAAAAAGATTAAAAGGATCATATTGTCATTATAAAGCTGCAAACTATTCAGGCCATAACAGTGGAGATGAGTTGATTTAAACTATAAGTACAAAACCTGAATTCAACTTGAATATGTATGGAGGAGTCATAATAAAATTCTATCTCTTATTGGTCTCGTGGTAAAGGGCTTGACTGTTCAGCTCAGTATCGACTTGGTCAGGGTTCAAACCCTTGGCCGATCAGAATCTTTTATAAAAAATGAATTTCCCCTTAGGGCTTACATCCCGAGGTAGGGCGAATTCGATATTAAGAAGTATTTGTATCTTTTTGGATATATATATATATATATATATATATATATATATATATATATATATATATATGTATACATATACATTTATATATACATATATGTATATATATATATATATATATATATATATATATATATATATATATATATATATATATATATATATATATATACAGTATATATATGTGTGTCTCTCTCTCTCTCTCTCTCTCTCTCTCTCTCTCTCTCTCTCTCTCTCTCTCTCTCTCTCTCTCTCTCTCTCTCTGTATATATATATATATATATATATATATATATATATATATATATATATATATATATATATATATATATATATATTTATATATATACATATAAATACATATATATACATATATATACATATATATACATATGTATATATATATATATATATATATATATATATATATATATATGTATGTATATATATATATATATATATATATATATATATATATATATATATATTCTCATGAAGCTGGTCTAAAATTATAGTAGATTATTTCATTTACGTATTTAAACTCTGTATTTAAGAAATATATAGCCAGCTTGTAAGAAGGGTCCCACTCATGTAGGATTAAGTAAATTTATGCAAATTACATAGACTGTTGTCAGGCTTTTAGTTGTGTTTTCATTCAGTTCCGTATATGTAAATTTACTAATTTTTAAAGAAATAAATTTTCATTTCACGTAGTTTTGTCACAAAGCCTTATGTAGCTTGTTAAAAGGTATACTTTATGACAAGCACACTGGGAATTGCATCATGTTTTCACGTGGCCTGGAAGTTGCAGGAAGGCTCTCGACTAGAAATTATTATTATTTTTTTTTTTAATGTTATGAGAGGATGTGGGTGGAGCTAGCTAAGAGTGTTGCCTCGTGAAGCAACGATAGTACTGTACTTCAAAAAAGGCCAAGTTGGCAACTTTGCGCCGCTAAAGCCGTGCCCCTCGCTAAGCAAATGCTTTACTAGAAGTTTATAGAGTGAATTAAGCTGATATAGAAGGGCCTAGCGATGCATAGGAGGCCGAGAAATCCTGCCTGACCTTCAGAAAGAGCCCATGTCCAAAATCCTCCCACCAGCATCTATCCAGCCATTACATAATTCCTCTCAAACATGATTTGTGATTTTCTCTCTAATGTATACTGTGTATAGTGTTGTTCAAACGTTGGTGATATTATCTATAGTGTTATTTGTAAAATTTTTGTTAGTTGTTAAAATTAAATATTTTTAGAAATTAATTTCTAGTGAAACAAGTGCATGTATAATTTTTTCAAGTGTCTATTTTTCGTCTTAGTGTAAGGTTAATTCAGATTTAAATTTCAAGTGATTTGTCTTTTTGGTATTACTGTTGAATTGTTATTTTTATAAAGTATGTTTATTTTTGTAAAGTGTGTATCATTTAGGTCACCAATACGTATTTCAGTACTTTGCTCGTATCCCCTGACTAAGAACAAAGTAAGAGGTTTATTTAAGAATAGTTCCCGTTAAAAGTAAAGTAATCATCTAGTTTTTTATTTTGGGTGTAACATAAAGAGACCTTTAGATATTCAGTGTTCATATACATTATCGTCTGGGCGTTTCACATTATTCTTAGAGCTTGGAGGTTGTCTCTTGTGTATTAGATTATGCAATATGAAGCAGGTGAGTTTTGGAGCTCAGCAGTTTATGTAATAATATTTATTTATATATATATATATATATATATATATATATATATATATATATATATATATATATATATATATATATATATATATTCACCTGTGTATATGTGCATTTGTACATATATATGCACATAAAAAATATTTATAATAATACTATATGTGTGTGTGCTATGATGTGACTATAAATGTAAAAGTACAGTGCATGGGAATGAAAATAATGAATGATGGGGAGAAGAAATTAAAAGTTTAGTAAGGAAAAAGAAGATAATATTAGAGTTGCAGTTGAAAGATGTGCCAGAGAGGAGTAGGCATAAACGAACATGAATTGGGCAGACAAGATTAAAAGGAGAAAATTAATAGGGAAAGTAATAGCAAAGGGTGTTTAAGACTTTTATGAGAGATTAACAGCTGCGTTTTAAAGACGTAAAAGCAGAAAGTAAGTTTATTTAGAAAATTCATTTCAGAATAATAAATGTAAGTGGGAAGATAATGCTTGACATAACTACGTTTCTGGGTTGAAGTAGCGAGAAGTTTGAAGATTTGTTTAATATGGCAAATAAAAGAGGGGTAGAGCTGAATAATGAAAGACTTATGGTTGGTATTGGGTGAAGCTGAGGTTAAGGAAAAGAAGGACACCAGAAATTGAGATGAATACGGTAAATTGAATAAAGTGCGATGACTAATCAGTGTTTGTAAGGTACAACTTGATTAGGGAAAGATTCTGATGGAGTAGATGAAAGGAAAATTTGTATGAGGCATACTCTAGTCTAGAAAATTGATGAGGATATTGGTAGAAGGTATGTGGAGGGAGTTGAGAATATGTAGCAGAGTTGACAGGTCGTTGATATGAAAGCAAAACGTGTGTTAAATTATGATGAATAACTAGTTTGCTGTAAAAGTGTCAAATAAAACGAGTTTTCATATCTCCAAGGCTTCTGAATATCTTTATGGATGGAGTAATGCACAAGATTGGTGAGGGACAGTGCATATAAGTGCATAACCATGAGATAAGAAAAGGATTTGCGAAGAAAATGTGTATAAGTTATTGTTTGCAGAAAACGATACTCTGCTGTTTGAGGATAGCAAAAAAATAAATAAATAAATAAATAAATAAATAAATAAATAAATAAATAAATAAATAAATAAAGTGATAAACGATTTTCAAAGTTCCTGAGAGTGAATTTTATTGATGATACTAAGATGAGAGAAGAATTGTATCACAGAATAAAATAAGTAATAAAAGTGACAGGCTGAGTGCAAGGAATTTGTGGTAGAGTTTAATTAGGCTACGAAGCCAAGGTGGGGATACATAAAAATAGTAATACATTAAGTCTTTTTTTTTATTTAAATGAAGTATGGATGTTAAATGTGTAAGAAGAGAAAACGTTTAAAGCTGGTGAAATTAACTGTTTGCTCGGTAAATGCAATGGTGTAACCAGTCACTAGACTAGCCAAGGCTACCATAATCTCTTCTTGAAAAGAATACTTATCCGCCACTCTCTTAAATCAACCTGTTTTGTTGCCACATGGGATGATACCAACAAGAGTATAGCAGCCCATAGTTTTCATATCAATCATTCCCTGGCTGGTAAAGACAACCGAGAGGAGAACTGCATCATAAGGAAACTGGTATAATGATCAAAAAAAGGAAATAGACAATCGTTAGTGTTATACGTTATTAGGTAGTGAAAATTAATAAAAGAAGAAATGCATAGGAGAGAGTATCTTTATTTAGAACATGAAACATTATAATCTCCGGTTTTTACGTTTATTGGATTCTGGTTCTAACTGTAGCTCAACATGGGAAATTGGGATAAATGAATTATTAAATTGGGATAAATGAATTATTAAAACGAAGAAACGTTATTCTCGGCAGTGATGGCAGTTTTCTATACGTCATAGCTGGTAATGAATAGAACATTTTGATATATATGATTATAAATATGAATTTGAATTATATAATACTGAAGAATGGTCAAGGAGTTGAAGGTCTATTTTAAGGATTATCATTTAATAAAGACCGCCTGTTTGATATGGATATTTTAACATCCTTATTCAAGAAGCGGGAAATTTAGTACTTGTTAGAAGAAAGCGCTGACTCCAATGCCCAAAAGAAGAAAAAGGGAAAAGTTACATGAGATGAATTTTTAAGATGAAACTAGAAATATCTTATATGAAGAAGAGTAAGTCCAGAAAAACTTAATATATATATATATATATATATATATATATATATATATATATATATATATATATATATATATATATATATTTGCAACTATTAATTAGATAGGCACTGCTCATCACAAGGAACTGGCTATCCTTTGATGAATTTAGCCAATGAATCCTCTATGGATTTAGTCAGTCCCGAACATAGCAGGGTACTAAGATTCTCCCTGTTCATAAATACTAGGGAAAAAGTGAAAATTGGTAAGTGGAAAGTTAGAACCATGAAATATAGCTTGGGTATCTTGGCCATAACTGAAACACGTTGTAAGGGGATTGGTAGAAAATGTATTAGACCAAGGAAAAATATATATCTACTCTGGAAGAATGGATGGAGTTAGAAGAGGATGGGTAGGAATGATGATGATACCAAGAGCAGAAAAAAAAAGCATTAACGGAATGGAGAGCTGTAAATAGTAGACTGTTACTTGCAAAGTTAAAATCAAAGCACTGCAACATGAGTATTATAGTTTGCTATGCACCAACAAATGATTCCCCAGAAGAAAGGAAAGATGAATATTATGAAGAACTGCAGAGTGTAATAGATGAGATCCCCGAGAGATATGAAAATTATGATTGATGACTTCAGTGCTAAAGTTGTAAAGAATAATCAAGGTATAGAGGATGAAATAGGTGTTAAGGGTCATGGCGAAGTTAAAAATGTAAAAGGGGCACATTTTATAAGTTTTTGTTCACAAACAATCTTGCTATTGGAGGTACTCTTTTCCAGCACAAGGACATTCACATATATACACGGACTTCACCATGTGGCAGTTACAAAAATCAAATAGATCACATGACCTAATATTAATAAAGGGAAAATGAGGGCTCTGAGAAATGTAGGAAGCTATAGAGGTGCAGATATTGGTAATGGTCATCAGTTCTTCATTGCCACACTGAAATTAAAACTGAAAACACGTAATAGAAATATAGATTGAAGGCCTAGGTTTGATATAACTAAGCTTCTAGAAGATGAGTACAGAGGAATATTTAAAACTGAATGTAGGAATCAATTTGAAATCTTAGAGACTTTCAGAGACGAAGTGCAAACAATTGATGAAGAATGGTGTGATATTAAGAACATATATCAGTAAGTTGGTAGTGATGTTCTAGGACAGGCAGTTACAAGGAGAAAAAGCTGGATATCAAATGATATTTGGGATACTATAAAAGAGACAAAGAGAGAAATTGATTGTTGAAAGATTTCAATGAAGTAATACAAATTACAAGGCACAGCATGCTAAGTATTATAGCATAATTAGTGAAGTCAAAAGAAACGCCAGTAATGACTGGAAAGAATATTCAGACAGGAAAGCAGATGGCGCTAACAAAGCTATGAATTCAGGGAGTGGCTATGGTGTAAGAATTGTGCATAGAAATATTAATAAAATATCTACTAAGGCAAAGAGGAAGAAGCATATACCAATCAAAACGAGATATGGATCTGTTATAACAGCAAAAGAGGAAGGAAGGCAACGTTAAATGGAACACTTTAGTGAGGTCATTAATAGGAGATGTAGAGGGAATAATTTGATTGATATACCTCAACTTCAGGAAGACCTTGATGAGCCAGTGAATAAATTCAGTGTAGTAAAGGTCGAAGCTCAAGAGATGGAAAGCCCCTGGATGTGACAGAATAACTGCTGAGATTATATTGTTTGAAAACGAAATGACGCCCAGAATACTCACAAGATTATTTCGTAGAATGTGGCATGAAGAGGCCAAACCTGATGAATGGGAGCAAGGAGTGTCGTTGGAAATTGAAAACAAAAAGGAGATCCGACTGATTGCAATAATTACAGAGGTATCATACTTATGTCAATTATCATGAAAATATAAAGTATTCTTGTTCTAAAGAGACTAGAGAGAAGAATTGATGAAAAGCTGAAATATGAACAAGCAGGATTTAGAAAAGGTAGAAGTTGTGCTGACCAAATTTTTATTTTAAGGCATGTTGTACAGCAATGTGTACAATATAGAAAACATTTTTTGGTGTCATTTGTGGATTATCAAAAAACCTTTGATAGTGTGCACCAGCCAATTTTGTGGAGAGTCCTGCGTTATTATGGAGTTTGTCTTAAATATGCAAATTTGATTAAGTCTCTTCATGAGTATAGCAAGTGCCAAGTTAATGATAGTGGAGTCCTATCAAACGAATTTCCAGTGATCAGCGGAGTACTACAAGGAAATGTCTTGTCACCTATGTTGTTTGTCCTCCTCATGAATTTTGTAATGCACACAACAGTTGAGATGGTGGAGAAGGACTGGACTGGACTGGTAACAGGAAATTAGCTGATGTAGAGTATGCTGATGACGCTTTTCTTATCAGCAGAACACCACAGGACTTGCAAAGCTTGCTTACCAGAAGGCAAGAAATATCACATGAGGTTGAGCTTAAGATAATTAGAAGAAAGACAGAGATGATGAGAATGGAGTATGCAATGGAAAATGAAATATCATTGAACGGAGAAACGATTAATGAGGGGGAATCATTCAAGTATCTGGAAACTATGATCTCAATTACAGGGTCTTTAGAATTTACGTTTAATGAAAGATTGAAAAAAGCAAATCAGACAATAGCAAGGTTAAGTAAAATTTGGAAATCAAATCGCCTGAAATTGCCTATAAAAATTAGGCTATATATCAGTTTAGTGAGATCGGTGTTACTGTATAGACATGAGTCCTGGTATGACAATGAAACTATATCCAACAGATTTTGTAGGTTTGAGAACAAACCCCTGAGAAGAATATTGGGAATTAAATGGAAGGACAGGATTAGAAATGAAACTACAAGAGAGATTACTCCAATACCATATGTGGATGAGATCATAGTGAAGGGTAGATGGAGATAGTTTGGGCATGTTCTTCGCACTACCCAAGAGATATTAGTTCACCAAACTTTCAACTGGGCTCCACAAGGCACTAGAAGAATAGGAAGACCCAGGCCTACATAACTGAAAATTATGAAACGTTAAGTAGGAGATGATGAATGGAGAAGCCTTGATTCAAAAGCTCAGTATAGAGGCGACTGGTGAAATCTAACCGAAGCCCTTTGCGTCAATAAGCGTGGGAGGAGATGATGATGATGATTAGATATTGGGAATGAGTGCTAAGAACTAAAAATGTTTCTCCAGTAGAAGGAGCAATAGCTCTTGCCTTAATACTAGAGACAAAATAGCTTATAGAGTATTTCAGAATCATGTTGGGGATAGTAAAAACCTTTATGGTACTCTGATTGGCATGATAAAACTGAAATTAATCAAATAACTGCCAAAGAGAGTTTTCTTTCATATAAACTGCCTAGAAGTCTAAATATACACTAGGGAGTCAACTTTTTCCCACTTTTGACGAAAAACTATGGTAATATTGTGTTCTGTGGAAAGAAAAAAAAGCCCGTCATATGACAGTATTTTCTGTTCCCTGGGGCCATTACCAGTAGAAGAGTCTTCAATGAGACATACTTTTCAGAGATGCATGAAAAAAATAGTCTTAAAGAATCCATTATGAGTTTCTGCTAATCTACTTAAACTATGTTATTTTCACTACGTCAGTTGGAGAATATTTGAAATAAGAAATAAAAGCATTATCAAAGAAAATGAGGATCTCTGGTCTGAAGATAAAACCAAATAATGCATCAGATACATAGAATTTTTAATATTTAATGATGGTATTGGAACGGATCCAAAATACTTGATGGCTTTAAGAGATTATATAAAACCTGAGTATTAACACAGGATAGACAATTATTTTGGGTGTTCAATATATTGTTTTTTAACATAAAAAAGACCAAAGCATTAACACAGGATAGACAATTATTTTGGGTGTTTAATATCTTGTTTTTTAACATATAAAAGACCAGAGCATTAACACAGGATAGACAATTATTTTGGGTGTTCAACATCCTGTTTTTTATCACATGGTGCTTACACCAACAAGCCATTTGGCAAATGGTCAAGATACAGAAATAATGAAATCTAGAGAGAAAATTGTGGGCGAATGACGGGAGAAGGCCCGAACATTTCAGTCATCAAAACAATCTTATAATAGAACCATATTACAAGGATCAGAGTTTGGTTAGAAATTTTCTTTGGGTGTTGGTGAATGTTTTGAAGTTTTGAAATAAACGGTAATTTTAGTATACAACTTCGGAATTAATAAAAACCGAAGGAAAAAGGAGGGAGACTGCTGAAAAAAAATAAAGTATAAAAGTTCTTTCTTTCGATGGGGATATAAACAACTAGAGAGGCAGTCAGTAGAACGCAGACTTCCGCTGCGTCAGCTTATTTCTCGACCTATTGGTTGGCCTTGACCTTAACCTTGACCTTTGACCTTAACATGTATTAACTGGCATGAATTTTCATACACTGAAATATGAACCAAGTTTCCAGTCTCTGTGACAACAATGTCCATACTTATGTCTGATTACGTAAATTGGACATTTTGCTTGACCGTGACTTTTGACCTTGAGCTTTCAAAATTTAATCATTTCCAGCTTTTTACATAATAGTTAATCTCTGCAAGTTTCATGCTCTACGATTAAAATTGCTTCCAGGAAGCTGTTCACAAACAAACACACACACACACACACCAACGGGGGGTGAAAACATAACCTCCTTCCAACTTCGTTGGTGGAGGTAGAAAGAGGTATTGTTATTCTAAAATCTATAAAACGTTCGTTTACGAATGTCACGAGCTTGTCCGTGTATCGTTTAGAAAACGTCTCAGAGAGGGAAAACGACGTTTCTGTTGCCTTTAATTAACACTTCCATTGTTATGATATTAAAGCGAAGAGGTTCGAATCAATCGTTAGATACATTAAAGAAATTTTTTTTTTTATGCAAAGCTTGCTAATTGGCAGCAAGTCGTAATGATATGGCAGTGTTACCGATATTTCTGGAGTTTTCTTCCCTCGCGATTCTTTACCCAACTGAACGAGGATAAATGAAAATTCTATAAATCATATAATTCATATAAAATTTCTATAAATTGTGTTTTGTTCCATGTCACTCTCATGTACCACCTTCACAAATTAAACAGCGATATTTAAGTGCAATTGCCCGCACCCCTAGAGCTTCCAAGGAATCCATAATTTCTTTTAACAGGGGTCATCAAACGTACATATCTCATTATCCATCAGTTTCACCCTAATGGTTCGCTACATCCTTTTCTATTCGTTAGCATTGGCTCCCGCGAGAATAATGTGTAATAAATTACACTCGTTAACTGCTTTGAAGTCAGCTCGAAAATTATCGAGGCGTTTATTTGAAAGGTTAAGTGCCTGTCAGCTCATTGAGCATCAATATGAAAGGTTGATTGCTCCAGCTAACGAGCCAACATATACCAGCGCTTGCTGCCTGTTTTTTCATGAATCATCCTCTTGATGTTTGTCATCTTAATTTCCTCTTGTTTAACATTTTATACCATTTCATTCAATTTTGCAGTGTTATTGGTTGTTAATATCACCGTTATCTATACTTCGGTTTTTATGGTTTGGTTTATTTGTTAGCATGCAAGGTATGGATAAAACACTGTAACTGGATGTTCATGGAAATTCCCAAACGATGGGATTGGCGATTGTTAACAAGTGATTGAATTTTGTGAGATATTTCAATGTAATCTTTAGTGAATTTAGGAACCGCTTGGGATGTTGAATTTCTATGACCTGTTTCAAACGTCAAAGGCTCGAGAGATTAAATCCTTAATCAAAATTACCATTAACTAGAATATATGAACTTAAGGGGATTTCGGTCATGTGGCTTTGCGTTGAGCTCGGAGAGGCCATTCATTGTCGAAGAGAAACTTAGGGGTCAAGTAACTCCATAGTAACTCTGTGAAGAAAATGTTGAATGGTTGGACAGCAATGTATATGGGGCTCAGCAAAAGCCCTTCGTTAACGGTTGGAATGCACTACGGGAAGAACACTGATACTTACCCCAGCAGAGGCAATAAATTAGAGGTCGAAAAGTGTCTCTTCTTTGAGTGTTTGCATATGGGGTCATTAGAGGGACATCTCAAGACTGAGTCAACGGTCGGAGCAGAACAACATGTAAAATCTTTGATTTTCTTACCACAGAAACGTCATCACCTTCTGTTGGGAATTTTCAAAGTTTAAAAGGCTTCTTAACCAGATACATGTTCTTAGTATACTTAATGATTATTCTTACCTTTTGAACTCATGATCAAATTTTATTTTCCAAGTTAAAGACTAAATTATTTCAGATACTATCATTAATGGGAGATTCGGGAACTGGTGAAACTATATACAAACATAAATAGTAGTCTCTGTTTAGGTAAGGGGCGTTGTATTGTTTAGCACAAGTATGCTCTGTTGAGTGGTCTTATACTCCTGTTGTCTTAACAACTGATCAGGTCCACATTTCTGAAACTCTTTGCATGCATTAAAATTGAGCAATGTTTTTCATGACACAATTATGCCTAACGCCCCATCATCAGCACGGCTGATTTCATTCATCAACTTTAATTCGTTCGTTTGTTGAAAATTAAAGCAATTCTTTCTAACTTTTCTTTCACTCTGTTAACCTTTAATATCTTGAATTCGCAAATTCTCTCGTCTTCTTCTATGGTTTTATAAATGGAAATGCAACCAGTAATTTTCATACGTATAAATACAAACTGACAATTAAATCATACTTTAAATGTATATATTCTTTTTTTTTCCTCTCTCTCTCTTCATCGTGTTATGTAAAGGAATTTTACTCACATTTTTTACGTACTATTCTACCTACCCTCGGGATATTCTTTTCATGTATGCTATTACGAAATTGAACGAACGTTCTCCAAATCCTTTATGATGTCTCCACTTTATTCAATTAAATGATATAAAACAATCATATTCAAGCTGCGTGTAGTAACTAACTAGTGCTTCACAAAGTTTTTTCATAAATTAATATTAAAACAAAAGTTCCGTAGAGAAGCCCTGTTTGCATCTTTTATTCTCTTGACTTCATCAGGTTTGTAATCATACTTCCGAAGTCATAGGAGAATATAGTCTATTTGTGATGCAAATTGGGAGACATAGACTAGATAAATATCTGGTATGATACTTCAGAGAGAAAAGTGTAAAATATCACTGAAAAAAAAAATTATGTTAACAGACGTTTCAACATTCATCTTCTGAGGAGTATTTGATTATTTTTCTCAGTTTGTTTACTTTAAAGAGATAATGCTTCTGCTGATATTTTATATAGAATGAGAACTATTAAAAGTGAAGACAAATAGGGTTTGGCTGTGAAGAAGCTTAGGAATAACAGTAGTGGTGAAGAAGATAGTTAGCTTAAAATAAGAGGTATTAAATTGGCACTATACCATGTCGCCGTAGATTATAATGATCTAATTATCAATTATTTGGCTCTTTTGCAGTTCAAGAACTCTTGGGTATTTTATTAAAAATTTCTTCATGTTTGCCTTTTTACATACACCAATAAACGAAAATCATCACGATCTACCTGTGGAATATAACATATGAGGTGAGAGAAAGAAAAATCATTGCCTTCGAAAAAAGAAAACCATTTCATTTGGATTATTTTTTCTAAGCAAGTACTCATTACATTAATAAATAACTTTTACTGCAAATCACGAAAAATTAGTCTGCTAAAAGATACGATGATAATTACAGAATGTTACGTCAGTTTGTTATTATTATTATTATTATTATTATTATTATTATTATTATTGGACTTGGGAACAACAAGAAATGGTAGCGATTTCTATAGTTTGGCTGTAAAACTCCTGTCACGTCTCACCGGATTGCAATTGCGGAGAGGGAACGGCGACTCAAAATGTCACTTCGTTGATGTACGTCAGTGTCCGTGTAGTATGCGGCTCTCCTCCGGTGCTTTTCCGGTATGAGTCAGTTCTGTTTGTTACTTCTCCTGTGTTCCTACGTTTTGTACGCTCTTTATCCGTTAATTGTCTTTTGTCTCTTCGTTCATATCCGTTGGTGTTTATTCGTCATTCCGTTGCTGAACCGTGCCTTGTCCGTTCCTTGCCCGTTTGTTGTCCGATTTAACCATTCAATTTTTCGAGATGTAACACCGGCAATTTGTGCCGACTGAAATGGCAGGATGACTATATTTTTTTCGCGTATGATCTGTCCGTACGTGCAATCAGGTGAGATGTGACAGGGCCTTGAAAGGGAAACAACAAACGATCTGGTATCGTTTAGATTTAGGTCAATTCCTGGTGCTAATATCATTTGTACGTAATGTTTATCTATGGACAGTAGTTCTTAGCAGACACAATAGCATGCTTACATTCTAATAGCAGTTCTTTATATCGCATGTTAAAATACACACAAACTTATTAAAAGTGTTTTTTTTTTTTTCCTATTTTCCTTGACACCCGTAATGTCAGCAATCTGTTGGCTATATTTACCGGAGGCTGAAAATTATATATTTAATGTATAGAATCTACTGAAATGTTATAGGACTAGGTATGAATAAAACAGACACCTCAAATGACTAAATTGATTAGAATATGGAACAAGGATGACTAAAGAAGTTAACTAGAAATTCCAGTCATACAGCAGGATGAGGCAAGAACTGAAAAAAAAAAAAAAGATAATTCGAACATAAAACCTCATTGGAAGATGGTCAATCCCATTTGGAGATAATAAAAAGACTAAATAATAATAAAAAAAAATAAATACAATGATATACGGAATAAAAGCTGTTTGAAGATACCTTAAACAGCCCAAGCCATAAAGAAATGTATTTCGGCTCAATTATTGGAAAGTACGAATGTAACCAAATAGTAAATAGAGGCTGCCGGTGGAAGAGGACTATCTGATAACGTCTTAAATGACCAATCTCATAAAAGCAAGAATAGGCCTGAATACATTCGACCAAAAAAGGCTGAATAACGGATTTTGAGCGAAGCGAAAAATCTATTTTTGGGTGAGATGGCCATGACATCCTGATGGAAGGTTCCTTTAGTAGCTTCCGAAAGGTATATATGACTACAGTGATATTCCCAGAGAATCAAACCAAAGGTTTCACAGAATTCTAACTTCTGGCGCGAGTACCTTTAAGATTACTCTCAAGGGTATCGTATATCATCAGAGGACGTATTCTTGACACGCCACATGGCAATCTGCACCCCGAATAGCCTTTACGCCTCTAGGCTCTGGGGGGAAAACGTGGCAGAATAGAAGGGTAAGCGCAACAAAGATTACCCTGGTTCCCCTACTACAATCGTATCAAAACCGCGCCAACTCCCTCTGGCGGTCATTCCTTGTAGCGTTGAGCAAGGTGCTACAGATACAGTAGATCAGGGGGGGAAACCGTGAAGATCTTTTCATAGAAAAGAAGGGTGGGTCCATTAGGACGTCATGGCCATCTCACCCAAAAATAGATTTTTCGCTTCGCTCAAAATCCGTTTTTTGGGCTCAAGCCATGACGTCCTAATGGAAGCATACCAGAGAATTAATGTATCTGTGGTTTTGTGTTAGTTTCTTAACCTTGGGGCAATATTTCCACGGCCAAAAGGGCCAATTGAGACAAATGACGTTACCGTTATCCGTCATCATCACTAAGCATAACACTGTTAGTGCTTCCTGCCCCCTGCAGGGAAGAGTCATTTTTTAGACGTAGGAAAAGGGCCTCAAGGTAGCATATATTGTATGAACAAACATAAGTATACACTGATAATACAACTGGTCTCAAGGATTGTATATATTGCGGAACCAATATCAGTGTCCCCATCCATTGATTGTAAGCCTACAATGATATGAGAAATACTTACATGAGTAAGTTAAGGAACTCTGGTATTTTAAAACATGCAATTGTTGGGCGAATTAGGACGCTACTGCATTTTAATAGACATTTATTCCTAATAAATGACTACATGCTAAATGAATGTAGCATGATAAGGAAATTATACGAGAGACATACGCAGAAAATAATGTTCCCCTTTTTGAAAGGGGGAAATGATGAGTGCCACTCTCAAACTGAAGAAAAGCTCTTTTAACAAGACTTTTCTTTATAATTTCTGTACATGAAATAGTCTAACAACACTGTGTACTATGTACACACGGCACTAGTGGTATCCGTATAATTTCACACCTGAGATTCTGAACAGATTTAGTGTTACCTTGGCAACACTTATTCAAAGGGAGGTCACACGAAAATTGCTGACCCCTTCTCCTTTTAATTGATAGTCCCAATCAATTTACTGTTCATCGCAGAGCTAGACGACAGGGTCCAAATAGCACCTGCCGCCACCACATAATGCTTCAATCCATAGATTTGCTTAGTATAGTGTCTGTAAGACGCATTGGACAACCTCCGATCAGTAGGTGAACGAAGAGGCTGAAGTCCACACACTGAAAGGTTCATTGATGAAGCAACTTTCCTCGGTTCTTTTATCTGCAGGAGTACTGTCAGGATCCGCTCCGCGAAAAAGGTAGGTGAGCTTCGCCCTCAGTTGTAGGGATAGTTTGATCCAAAGTTTTCTCCCGTAAAGAGCTGTTCCTCCTGAAGTCTGAAGTTCTATGAAGATAGACCTTAGACGCTCTAGCAGACCTAGAGAGACATCTTCCTTCAGAGGGCAGATTCTCCAGGAGCCGCACCTCTTAGTAGGTAGGACGTCTTTAATGAGAAAGGTTAGATCAGAAAGAGATGCAGATCTCTCACTTAATGTGGCCCTCAGGATAGGGCCACTATTACACTAACTCTAGTCCCAGAGGCTATAGCGAACCGAAAAAATAACCTTTTAGGTTAGATGGTTGAGGGAGCAATCCTCATTGTTCACAGGTGAGGCATAATGTAGGACCTTGTCCAAAGACCATTAGATGGGCTTTAGTGGCGTTGCAGGCCTAAGCCTGCACATGTTATCGGGAATTTATTAAAGATTCCAATCGTTAGATCCATTTAAAGGGCATATAGAAGAGGTCTAGTTGGGGCTGACTTGCACAGAGATAATGGTCCATGGATCCAAAGATCCCATTAAGTGACCTCTATCGCAAAGTCGGCCATACCCTTGGTGCTTACTCAAGGGTTTATATGGAGACAAGGCCGAAGAACTAGCGTTCTCGTAGTATTCAAGGATACACTGCCTCCTTCCTCAAAGGCCAACGTACTGTCGGCCGCCAGACCCTGAATATAGGGGTGGACAGAGAAGGACAGGCAGAAGATCATGAGATTGTTTTCGGGCCCTTTTGCTTTACAAAACAATTTACTTTCCCAAGAAGACTCGTATTGTCTTCCCTTTGACTAGACTTGTATTTTTCTAGGAATTCTATTTTGCCCTTAAGATCCCAGTCTTTTTCCTAACCATTAAGGGCAAGGAATTCGTAAAATGAAGGGATCAGGTGTACTGTGATAAATAGAAGGCAGAAAACTTCTGAACCTCCTGGATAATCCTAGGTGCATAACTAGGACTAGCCTCAGCCTCAGTTCCTTCATTACAGGGAACGGGATGTTCTTGGGCTTTCTGGGAGCCAATAGAGCCCCTCTTCCTTGGAAGGGTCTCAGCATGTAGAGGGCCTTCTGGAGGAAATTTTGATGGGCTGAATAGGAATT
>NC_090748.1:63867697-63870197 GCF_036898095.1 Palaemon carinicauda
TGTGTTGTCACCTATGTTGTTTATCTTCCTCATGGATTTTGTAATATGTAGAACAGTCAGAGATGGTGTAGAAGGATTGGACTGGATTGGTGATAGGAATTTAGCAGACCTAGAGTATGCTGATGATGCTGTCCTTGTTAGCAGAACACCACAGGATTTGCAATGCTTGCTTACCAGAATGTATGAAATATCACGGGAGGTTGGTTTGAAGATAGATAGAAGAAAGACAGAGATGATGAGAACAGAGTATGCAATGGAAGAGGAAATATCATTAGAAGGGAAAAGGATTAATGAAGTAGAGTCATTTAAGTATTTAGGAACCACAGTACAATCTGCAATACAGGGTCTTTAGAATTAGAGTTTATTGAAAGATTTAAAAATGCAAATGAGGTAATGGCTAGGTTAAGTAAAACTTGGAAATCAAATCGCCTGAAATTGCTTGTAAAAATCAGATTTTTTATCAGTTTAGTGAGATCGGTGTTACTCTATGGAAGTGAGTCATAGTATGACTATGAAAAAATCTCCTATAGATTCAATAGATTTGATATCAAAGCCCTCAGAACGATATTGGGAGTTACATAGCAGGACAGGATTAGAAATGAAACTTCAAGAGATATTACTCGAGTGCCATATGTGGATGAGATCATGATGAGGGTTAGATGGAGATAGTTTGGGCATGTTCTTTGCACTCCCTATAAGAGATTAGTTCCCCAAATATTCAGCTGGGCTCCACAAGGCACTAGTAGAGTTTGAAGACCCAGGGCTACATGGCTGAGGACTATGAAGCATATAGTAGGAGATGATGAATGGAGAAGTATTGAATTAAAAGCTCACGATAGAGATGGCTAGCGAAATCTAACCGAGGCCCTTTGCGTCTGTGGACGCAGAAGGAGATGATGATGAAGATGATGATGAACTATGTACAGCAATGTGTAGAATATAGAAATCCATTTATGATGCCATTTTTTGGACTATGGAAAAGCGTTTAATAGAGTGCACTGGCCAATTTTGTGGAGAGTTCTGCGTTATTATGCCGTTCCTCTTAAATATGTAAGTTTGATTAAATCTATTCAAGAGCATAGTAAGTGCAAACTTAATGTTAGTGGAGTCCTATCAAATGAATTTCCAGTGAATAGAGGAGTACTCCAAAGAAATGTGTTGTCACCTATGTTGTTTATCCTCCTCATGGTGTACCGCAGGTGTTTCATACATGCTCATACACTGTAATAGTTTTTATTTTTTATCTTATCGTCAGCTTTTCCTTGCACTGTTAATAAACCACCTTTAGTGATGTTCTTGCTCGTAAGTCGCTGTATGAAAACTAGATGATTGTTTGATAATGTTTAGTTGTATTTACCTCGCCTCTCAGTTATCACCTAACTTGTGCCACTGCACATTGGACGAGCGGAGTGTCCGCTCTCTCCAACCCGCTCCATTCGTCCTAACTCTCCACATCTGTGCACCCAAGGATGCTTATATCCATCTTTTCACATCGTCCGGAAGAGATCCATCCAGAACTTCATCAAACTCCCAGGGTTCCTGCCAAGCACGTTATTTATTACCATATTAAGACAACAGGGCCCCAGTATTCTTCAGATTTAGGCGTCTGTCACCACATCGATTGGCAACCACTTAACAGAAATTCGCCAAAATAGAAGAAATGGGTCTTTGCTAAAAGACCTCAAGCCCATAGTCATCACCCTTACATCCTTCTGAAGAAAGATGGCTCTGTGTCCATTTGGGGATCACAGGTGCCTGAATGGGCAGACAGAACTGGCTAACTAGCCCCTCCTAAACATAGCTGACATGACCTCCTACTTGCACAAAGGGAAGGTTTTCTCCAAGCTCGACCTCTTGAAGAGGTATTATCAGGTGCTCAGGATCCCAGAAGACATCCCCAAGACTGCCAAAATGACCCTCTTCAATGCATATACCTTCAATCACTCCTGTTTTGACCTAGTAGTTCTGGCACTACTTTTAAACATCTTGTGGAGGACATCTAAGGGGACCTGCCCTTCTGTGTATGTTTCGTGGAGGACATACTTGTGTTCCTTCAAAGAGAAACACCTTCGTCATCTACACTTCGTGCCCGACCACTTACAACAAAACAGCCTTGTAGTCCGGTATGACAACTGTACCTTTGACACCAATTAATTATCCTTTCGGGGCACCACTTTTCTCCTGAAGGAGTCCACCCCGTCCCTGAAAAGGTAGCAGCCGCCCAAAACATCCCAATGCCCTTGACCATCAAAGCACTGCTAGAATTCTTGGGCATGATTAACTAATATCATTGTGTCCTTCTAGCCAGCACCACCACTCTTGCCCCCCTCTATGCCTTCATCAAGGGCAAGCCAAAATACCTGAAGTGGGGTCCCCTTCAAGATGCAGCCTTCTGCAACGCAAAGAATGCCCTATCAACCACTGATGCTCTCACTTTTACAGTGCCACATGCACCTCTCCTTCTCTCCATTGTTGACAGCGACGTCGCTATTGGGGCAGT
>NC_090748.1:63875197-63882697 GCF_036898095.1 Palaemon carinicauda
GATTAAGTAAATAGATAGATGAAAAAAGGGAATAATCTATCGAATTAAAAAGAGAAGATTCAATTTACAAAAGTAACTGCTGATAAAATGTAAAATGCAACTTGATATTAGACAATTCTAGTAAATGTGCGATATTAATATAAAACCGTAAAAAATTTAAGTAAATTCTGGTTCATCAAATAATTCTCTAAGAACTACATATGGAACTACACAATTTTCAAAAGACACCCTTTACATCATCACGTTTCGGAATACTTCTATTCCCAACTGGTAATATCAAAGGACGCTAACGCCAGTTGTGAGAGACAGGTTCCAAATAGGCAATAATTTAGTCGCCACGAATTATTAGAGCTGCTAGTTTATATAAAACCTTTCACGGTAAACAAAAGCAGATTCTGGCTTTGTTCTGATTGCTTCGTTAAGTCCAGACACGAAGAAGGAAGCACATGGCATGAAATTGGTTGAACAGATGTCTTTTAGTAAGAGGATAAAATTACGGAAAGAACGTAATTAATTTAGTTTTCCTTGAAGTATGGGTTACGTAAAGCTTTTATACTGTAGTTAAAGGAGAAAGAGTAATTTATACACAACCTAACTTGAACAATGGAGCTCAGTAAAGGTAGATCACAAGGTCATATGGATCACATAAGAGCATAGCATGATGGATGTAAATATCCCCTTATCTTGTAACCTTCACCTTCTGATTTATTGAGGTCCCTCTTGGTGCAATTAGATTTTATTAGGGTCACAGCCATGTTTCAACACTATGAAAAAGGCTACAGTTATGATATATAGGAAGCTATAAAACATTTTAACCAACCAATCTTTGCGATTTCTACCAAGGTAGATTTTATTATCTAGGAATTGACTATATATATGTATATACATATATATATATATATATATATATATATATATATATATATATATATATATATATATATATATATATATATATATATATATATATATATATATATATATAGATGAAGGATGAAAACTTCTACTTTGAATTTGCAGAACAATGTATTTCATTGATAGAGAAAGACGAAACACGTCTGTCAAAATCATCAAAAAAGGGATTTTGTGATAGGAAAATTCTATTTTTGGTTGAGAAAGCCATGTCGTCCTGATGGAAGTTCCTCTAGGCAGCTTTCTACTTGGGATATTTACTACGAGTGATATACCAGAGAATTTTACTTGTAGAGGTATCTCGGGGTTACGACCCCCGGAGCAAATATCCCAAAAGATATCCTGTATGTAACAGGGACGTGTTTAAAACAACCGCGGCTATTCTTTCCCGAATAGAGTTAACTTTGTCTCAAAGGGTATGGGATAGGATTGGATATGTTACAACTCCGACACCAGTGTGTTACTGTAAACACGTTTGTAGGTTAGCCATTCCAGCAGTAGCCATTTGTATACAAGATGGCCTCACACCTGAGAATTGGGAGGGTATAAAAAGTAACGGGCAGGTCCATCGAGACGACTAGCTATCTCACCCAAAAATAGGTTTTTCCTATGTCAAAATCTCTTTTTTGGGCTCGAGCCATGTCGACTTGATGGAAGTGTACCAGAGAATAAAAAATTCTCGGATGTGGCATATTGGAGTTTTAACCATATAAGTGTTCTTATAGTCAACCTTACCGATTATAGGCGATTTAAAATTTTACCATAATTAGTATTAAATGATGGTTTGTGTTAGCCTTCCCAAAATAGTTATTTAGGAAAACAGTCCAACTCTAATAGTGGTCTCTGACAGTATTTTATAAACTCTATTAGGATCAGATAGTCATAATCACAGCCCCACAAACTGTAAAGAATGAACATTTGTAAGAACACATACTGACTGAGCGATAGTCGGTAATAGGAGATTAAAAAAAATTTAGGTACATCGGTTTTAATTTAGAAACAGTATCCCAGGAACATCGTAAGGATAATATAAACATTCCACACAGAAAAAAATAAGGTCACCTTCTGATTCTTCAAAATAAACATGGTTTATCACGCAATGCACAGAACATTTAACTCGCACTATGTATACTGTAGAAGTCCCTTAATCTACAGTCCATAAGAGTCCATGTACAACACTAATAAGCTGGTCTAATCACACTACCAGCTGCCACGGCATAGTGTTTAATCTCCTCCAGCTCTTACAAGTAATGTTTGAAAAACAGTCCTGAAGATTTCCATCCAGTATAGGCTTGTAACCTTCAAAGGACATATACTGAAAGAAGTTTAAGGAAGAGATAACTTTTCTAGGATCATGACCCGATAGACTACTATTCGGGTCAGCCCTTCTGATGAAACAGGTGAGTTTGGACCTCAGTTGTTTCAAAGATAGATTAAATCCTGTGGTTTCCCCTTTAAAAAGTTGACCGCCTTTTAAAGCTTCACTCATTGACAAGTGGGCTTTAAGGCATTCCACAGTGTATAGAGAAAGATCTTTCTTCAGAGGGATGATCTTCCAAGTCCCCCCAACCCCCCACCCCCCAACGTTTCGTTGAGAGTTTATGTTTAGTCAGAAAGAGATTGACTTGCAGAATGATTTTTCGTCCAGGGACTATTCTGTTTCCAGAGGCTTGAATCTTGAAAGGGCATCCACCATCATATTGCAAACCCCTTCTAAATGAACTGCAGAGAGATGCCAGTTTCTCATCCTCGACAAAGAGAGAATGGCCCAAATCCCGTGATTGTTCTGTGGAGATCTCGTACCCTATTTGTTGATGGAGTCGATTATAGTCTTGCTGTCGAGGACTAACCTGATGTGTGAGTTCCTCTTTGGTTTCAATAATTTCTGAAAAAGAAACACTGCCATCGCTTCCAGAATGTTAATATGGAATTGTTGAAATGCGACTGACCACTGACCCTGTATCTTCTTGGTGGAGATATAAATCCTCAACCATTTTCCGAGGCATCCATGTGGATTGTCACTAATGAAAGAGGGAACTTTAGGGATATGCGTGTCGACAGGCTCTTGACAGTGGACCGCTGTTTGAGCTGTTTGCACAGTAGAGCTTAGGTTTTGTGGCAATGGTCTCTTCGAGTATTTGATACCTTTCTTCCCAAGACTCTTTTGGCATCTTTGAGCCTTTCTTTCAGGATGGGATTTGTAACTGGTGTAAATTGTAGAGAACCCAAGTCTCATTCTTGATGACGTCTGGTGATCGTCTTCGAATGAAACAGGCACCTGACTGAGCTTGTGACTTCCTTCCTCTTGGCCGGAGGCAGAGAAAGGATATGTGATGTCAAATCCCAGTGCAGAGCTAGCCTCTGG
The DNA here is from genome assembly GCF_036898095.1 of Palaemon carinicauda. Taxonomy (NCBI): domain Eukaryota; kingdom Metazoa; phylum Arthropoda; class Malacostraca; order Decapoda; family Palaemonidae; genus Palaemon; species Palaemon carinicauda. The sequence continues at coordinate 63,878,475 of NC_090748.1, forward strand.
AATTGTTGAGCTGGAGTTAACCTATATTTCTCGAGGTTGATCTGGAAGCCCAGGCATTGAAGAGACTTCATAGCTTCCAGAGCTGCTAGAAGTCACTCCGAAATAATCGCAGCTCACACTTACCTGTCGTTGAGGTATATCATCACCTAAACACCTTTGTTCCTGAGTTACTGGACAATGGTCTCGACGAGTTTTGTGAAAATCATTGTAGCTATGCTGATCCCGAAGGGCATAGCTTTGAGTACTTAGGTCTTTCTTGCCAGTCTGAAACCAATGTAGGGGGAGAAGTGCCGACCTATCGGAAGATGCCAAGGAGCGTCAGGAAGATATAGGCAGACTGTGTAGGTCCTCTGGGGTAGTAGGGTCCGTGTTTGTGAGATAGTTATCCTCTAGAACTTGTCGTTCTGAATAAACTTGTTTAGAGGGGACAAGTCCAGAATAGATTGAAGAGTGTTAAAAATTTTTCTTTGGCACGTAAAATAGCCATTCTTGAAAGTTCATGGATTTTGTACAACAGATAACTCTCTTTTGGAGGAGATCCTGTACATATTCTTCTAGGAATGGTGTTGTTGGTTGGAAGAACCTTTAGAACTGTAGTGGCTTCTGTCTCCATTTCCAGCCTAGTCCTTTTGTGAATATGCTATGTGCCCAAGGATCAAACTCCCATTGATCCTTGAAGGGGCAGAGTCTTCCCCCTACCGGAAGCTCTTCATTGTTGTTTTCCAGGACCTTTCAGTGGTGTTCATTACTCTCCTTAAGAGATTTAGTAATTAGACACAGTAGTGCTCTGTTGAATAATGTGGCAACTGTTGCGAATTAATTAGGACCATATATGGTAACACAGGATCTTCTCCATACACTAAAAAGAAAGGCGTGTCCCTGACCGAGGCATTATATGCAACGTTCAAAGCTAGCTCAGCTGTAGGAAGCATGGCATGCTGATGAAGGGGGTCATCAGCCACTAAGTAATGTAAAATTCGTACTACTTCCCTATAATGCGATTCCGCAAAGTCCTTAGCTGACGGTCTATATGCGGTCACTGAAAAGTGTTCAATTTTCATCAAGTCTGTGACCGATTTCACCACCTTATTTATAAACTCGAAACCATTATCCCTTATCAAAATTTTTGGGCGACCAAACCTAGTAATGAAAGAGCACAGCACCTGCGCTAATGAATTTCTTGATTTATCCAACATTGCGTAAGTATGAGTTTACAGAGTAAATGCATCCACAAATACACATATATACTTATGTTGTGTTAAACCCGTAAGAAATGGTGCTATCACATCCATATGCACTCTATAAAATTTAATAGGAATCACAGGCCACTTTCTAGCTTCCGGTACAGCGTTTTTATATTCTTTGAAACAGTTACAAGCATAACAACATTTTATATAATTTTCTAAAGATTTTTTTTCATTCCTAACCAAAAGAAGGATTCATGTGCTCTCCTTAATGTTCTATCAATCCCTACATGCCTTCCATATGGACTTGCATTTACAATGCGGATGGCTCAATTAATCAAAGAGGAAGGAAGAACTACCCGTGCACAAAATTCCCCTCCCCTCTTCTCATAAGCAAAATATAAGATATCATTCTCTATAAGAAAATTCTCATTAGGCACATTCAGAAATGATGGATAACTCTCCGAATCCCCATTTAATGACTGCTCAAACTCTTTCCATCCATTCCTCTTTTCTGATCCTCTCGAACTTCTTTCATGGCCCAGCCTCCCAAGTCGATCACACCCACATCATCAGGGCATTCATTCTGGACACTCCTGGTCATGTCCTCAGCCACCCACATATATTCACCTTCACCATTCCCATATCTCTCTCTCTCTCTCTCTCTCTCTCTCTCTCTCTCTCTCTCTGATCTCATTTTCTGATTGCTTCTTGCGTGAATTCACATCCAGTTTTCTATCTTGATTGGGGTCTACAATAATTTGGTTCCGTTCTTCGTTCCTCTTTTGTGCCCTAGTTGTTACTCCTATTACTGCACCTCTAGAAAGGGCATTAGCTACCTTGTTAGCTTTACCTTCTATGCAGTGAAAACCCTTTATATTAAACTCTAACAATCTTTCAATCCATCTAGCTTGTCTAGATGATAAGTCATTCATATAAAATATGCCACTTAATCGACTGGCCTAATAAAAAGAACCGATGCCTCTGTAGAACCCAAAGAATAGCCAAAGCCTCTCGATCGCATGTACTATAATACTTTTCTGCCCCTTTTAATGTACTGGAAGCAAAACAAATGGGTCGCTCTCTACCTTTCTCATTTTGTTGAGAAACTACGCCACCAATAGCTAAGCTACTCGCGTCTGTTGTCACTAAAAACTGCCGATCAAATCTAGGATATGCGAGTAAGCAATTGCTAGTTAAGGGAGCTTTCAAATGGTTAAAGGCCCTTTCTTCTTCCACTCCTAAATGTATTACTTTTTGTTTCTTCAAAGCATCTAAGGGTCTCGCTATGTCTCCAAAACCTCTCGCTATGTCTCCAAAACCTCTTACGAATTTACAGTAATACCCAGCGACCCCAAGGAACCCGGCTACTTCCTTAGGGGTACGTGGCTTAAGAAAATCTCTAATAGCTTCTACTTTACTAGGGCAGGGTTGGATACCTTCTGGGGTTATTATGTGACCTAAAAATTTCACCTGTTTACAGAAAAATTTGGACTTTGACAAATTTATTTTTATACCATTACATCGCAATGCTTCCAAAACTTTACGAATATTATTATTATATTCTTTGGCCATTTTTCCTGTAATTATGATATCGTCTAAATGAACAAGAACATTATGGTAAATTAAGGGAGACAAAACCGCCATCATTACTCTAGAGAAATGACTTGGAGCATTCTTAACACCGAAAGGAAGAAAATTAAACTGAAATAGTTGATCGTTAGCTATAAAAATTTACTCTCTTCCTGAATGGGTATTTGATAGTATCCGGACTTCAAATCAATATTGAAAAATATTTACTATCTCGTACCTTCACAAGTAATTCTTCGATCGAGGGCAATGGAAATGCATTATCCTTAGTGACTGCATTCAACTTCCTATAATCAACACAATCTTACTGAGCCATCCTTTTTCCTAACAGCTACAATTGGAGAAGCCCAGGGGGATTCGCTCTCCTCTATTATCCCTTGTTCCCTTAATTTACTAATTTTCCTTTCTATCTCTCCCTGGAAAGGAATGGGTACCTTATAAGACCTTGACCTATCGACTCCGCCTGCTCAGTTTCAATGCTAAAGGGAAATCGATGAATCCTCCCGGGTAGCTCGTCTCCAATTGGAATTACATCAGAATAATTATTAACAATATCAATAACTACAGGTGATATTCTGATGGACATAGTTTTTGAGCTTGCATATTCGAGTTCTAAGTGCTTTCGTTTGTGCGTGCTGGATTTGTGGCTCCCAAGATCCCATTATTAGCAATTTCACATAACTCTAATTCACACACAGAATCACTTCCCAACACATCTCTTTTAATTAACAAATTACTTATTGTTATATCAGCTCTGTTCTCTTTTATTTCTGATAAGCCCTCTAAGACTATGTGCGCCCAATTGTCATACGGTTTAAAATGACCTTGGTTCCTTTCGGAAGAGGCTGACACTGGGTCGCTGATATGCTCGTAAGTGTCTGGGGAGACAACCCTTCTCCTCTTTCAGTGACAGCTGTTACCTTACTTAATCGTCTCTCCGTGCCCGCACAAGCAATTACTCTCTCATGACTTTCTATCAGCAGAATGCACCCTCCTGCTTTTACTGTTATTGTATCTTTTTCCCAAAAAATGCATATTTGATTACTACTTATAAAATCAATTCCTAATATAGCCTCAATTCCTGGAATTCCGAAGGTGGACGAGCCAAAAATTCATGTGCAAACTTCATAGATCCCACCTTAAAGTTGAAGATCATTGTATGGCTTACATGTAGTTTATATCCTCCTGGCATGTCGAGGATGATGGATGCCGCTGACTATAGTGGGTTTGAGGAGAATCTTTTTCAATCAGTGAAACGCTGGCTCCTGTGTCGATCAGCGCTTGAATAGATTTATCTGGTAGGTCAATCCTAACTGCTAACATTCCTAGCCACGCATTAGGATACATGGGGCACGGGCCAACCACCTCGTTTGCAATGCCACCGCTCCCTAGTGCTGCGGGGTTGAGGTCGGGGGTACTGATGGAGGCCCCAGTGCCTGCTCTACCAAG
>NC_090748.1:63887697-63910197 GCF_036898095.1 Palaemon carinicauda
GGGACCCTAGAGGATGGTGAAGTTGCAGGAAAGGAAGGCCAACTGGAGTATAAGAACAATCCAAAGTCGTTCTAAGGGATCTAAAGTAAGTGGGCACAGAGAACAAGTCTCCCAACCAGCTGCTACCTAGCCAAACTAAGGGTAATATCCTAGGAGAAGGGTAAGGCGGCAGGTAAGGAAGGCCTACCTGTGGATATTAGAACCGAATGTTTCGTTCTACGGGAAACAACAGGGAGTTGGCAAAGGGGACAAGTTCCCACGACCAGTGCTGCCTATCCAAAAACTAGGGCTAGGTAGAAAGAGTGGAATCTGTCGACCTAGGCCGAATGTGTCCATCAATCTACAACTCCCAGGTGAATCCCTTCATGGAGACAGCTCCCAACTTTGACATCTCAATAGAAAGGGAGGTTGGACAATAGCCACACAAACCATACAGCTAGGTGGCAAGAAGGGGAGGATGGGGTAGGATAATAGCTAGCCTAGGCCATTGGCTAGGTAAAACAAGCTTGCAGTAAAGCAAATGTCTAACCTAGAATAATAAAACACTTGTAAAAGCATATAAATAACATACTTAAATAGGGCTAGCTAAGAAATTCATATGAAACACTGAAATAATTGGGCACATGAGCAACAGGCTTCAACCAAGAGGTGCTGACAAAATAGAAACAGACGCATTGCAAAAAATACAAGTGGAAGATGCGAAATTCTTTCCTATAAACTAATATTGTTCTCAACTTAACGAATGGTGAAGAAGCAGGGGCATCCATATCCAAAAAGTACTGAAAACTTTGAAAAAACAAAGCAGAGAAACTCCCAAGCATGTAACAATATGGTGGCTGCAAGAAAGACTGGAGAACCAGCGAACGTGTTTACAGTAACATACTGGTATCGGAGATGTAACGGCTCACCCATGTATCCAATCCTATCCCCTACCCTTAAAGACAAGGTTAACTCCGTGCGGGGAAAGATAGCTGTGGTTGTTTTAAACACATCTCTGTTACATACACGATATCTTTCGGAATATTCCCTACTGGTAAAATTATCTGTTATATCACTCCCAGTAAATATCCCAAGTAGAAAGCTGCTTAGAGGAACTTGCATCAGGATGACATGGCTCGAGCCCAAAAAGTGAGAAGTGTGCTTCTGCATTTATAATAACATAAAAGCATACAAACAAACTGTAATTATTCTCTTCATTTCCTTGCTTTAGCATCTCTCTCTCTCTCTCTCTCTCTCTCTCTCTCTCTCTCTCTCTCTCTCTCTCTCTCTCTCTCTCTCTCTCTCTCTCAGTTTATTGGTTGAATATCGGTAGCTATTACCATATGAAGGACACTAATTGAAAATGAAATAAAAGATAAAACGGGACAGGTTTTATTTAATATATTCTATTGTAGAGAATTGCATGTTATTTTGTGAATGTTAGAATGATAGAACATTTTGCTAAGGATGAATGTATTAATTTGTACGTATGTATTTACAATGCAAGGGATTAATCTGCCATTCCTGCGTGATGATTTGCATGTTCACGTTCTCTACCAAAGATCAGAAAGGGTTGTAAATGGTCTCCATTAGCCTATGTATAAATCTATATAAAAAATCACAGAAACTTTATCTTTTTGTCTGGAGTCCTTTTGTCTGTATTCGTCTATAACTAAGTAGCAGTAAAGGAAGACACGGATAATTATCATATTTCTCTCAACTTTTATTCCAAGTTCCGGGATTTGATTTTATCAGAACTTATCCGCACGTAAATTTCCAGCTTTCATTATCCCGCGAAATTCGTGTTTCTTGTAAAAGCTCTTATCTTTCAAAGGGCTGCCCTTCGTATCTCCTTCCTTGACTTTAAACTACACTCTCTCTCTCTCTCTCTCTCTCTCTCTCTCTCTCTCTCTCTCTCTCTCTCTCTCTCTCTCTCTCTCTCTCTCTCCGTTTCTCGTTTTTATCTTAGCAATCGTCAATAAAAAAAAAAAAACAGTAGAAATTATGATCGAAGGAAATTTTGGACAGGGCACATTATTGAACATAAAATTCCGTTCTATTGTAACAAAAATTAAACCCAATAACTGAAAAAACAATAACGCCTATCAGAGATATTAGAATAGACGCCCTGTTAAATGAGGATGACATAATATTCTCCATTAATAATTTGAGACAGTAGTGGTAGCAGTAGAAGTACCTACTTTTTACGCTAATATAGAGGCTTGTGTGATATAAAAGAAAAATAAACGGAGCATTTGGAGAGACTTCAGCATGAGATTATAATTGAAGGGATGATTGAACAAGTTTGAACTACGCCATATTAGGAGTAGACAAGAGAATTGGCCATCAAAAGATGAGGTTTTTCCATATCCCAATAACATCATATGATAAAAGACCTATTAAGAGAACCATAGGGGGAAGGTTTGGGAACAATTCAGTTCGAAATATGCAGCAAATTCCCCTCTGTAAAATCCACCAGACGTAATTTCTCCATAAAATCTTCCACCATGCTTGATTCCATAACAGTAGAAGTACCCAGGGTAAATTCCAACACAAATTCCACACCAGAAAATTACATTATAGTACTGTATAGTTATGTTAAAATATTATTTGTATATTACATAATGATATATTTAGCTGTTAAGCTATAATACATACACACACACACACACACACACACACACACACACATATATATATATATATATATATATATATATATATATATATATATATATATATATATATATATATATATATATATATATATATATATATATATACACTGTATATATTACAATATAGTGAAAGCACAGTTGAAGTCTGTACGTTATATGTTTTTACAAATTATTGCAAGAACATCATTAGGATTTTACGTTGCACCATGTCAAAATCCATCACATTAAAAAAAAAAAAAAAAAAAAAAAAGATACAGCATTTCATTTTATTATAAATGCCAAAATAGCTTGGCATCTAAAAGTACGGCTCGATAGCAGTTTAACGTCACAAAGCCGTCGCTGATAAACAAACGAACAATCGAGGAAAGGAACCAAAAGAAAAGCAAGATTTTTTCAAAGTGTTAAATGGTCCCGTGCAGAGATGAAAGTACTCCTCTTCTGCTTGACCTACTCAAGGTATGAGGAGTGGGGCAGACGTGGAAACAAAGTGTTCGAGGAAAAAAATTAGTGATTCCGATTTACCACCTGAGAAAATTGCTACCACCAATACGAGAATATTAGCATCGATAGTTTCACAAATTCTAGAATATTTCTCTGAAGAAAAATATGAAATATAAAAAAAGAAGCTGAGGCTAAAACAAAGAGTGACTATGAATAAAGATAAGTAAGTGAACAACAAGAATGCAGAAAATGTGTATGGAACAGAAAAGATGAATGGGTATTGATATGGGCAATGGAGTATGCCATAGAAAAGTTTACCAGACAATGAGAAAGATGCAACGAGTGCCAGAGAATATTCTATCATCACTGCCCAAATAAAATTGTTTTATCAATATCAAAGCTCACAACCCCGAAATTTAATTTCATTGCACATAAACACTTTAATGGAGCTGAAATTCAAAAGATGAGGGGGGATGTCAAAGACATGGTATAAGATAACAATTGCCACATAAAGGAGCCCCTGTAAATAACATTAAGGAATACTTTGGAAAATACAGATCAAGCACATCAAAGACCATTACCACCATCATTTCAGGGCACTACAATCCCAAGGCAAGAAAGATAAGTGAGGATGGCAACACCAGAATCATTGGGCTCCCCCTCTTCAAGCTCTAGCATGGGCGCAGAAGAATCAAGCAGCCCTGCAAGAGGAAATGGAAACCACACTCTACCTACAAATGACCAAGAAACGTTGAAACAGAGCTTGACCCAGAATAACTGGAATTAGAAGAGGAACTGGGCAATAAAATGGAAGAAACCAAATCAGTATCAATGGAAGATCGACCCACGCTGATCATGCTTAAAGAAAAAAAAATAAATAAAAGCACCGGATGAATAAAGTCAACACAAGGCTTGCTAGAATGGTTCCAACAGGATTAAGTCTGACAGAAATTAATCATATTAATTATGGTGCGGCTTGGTGCATACAAAATAAGATCATACCAGATTATAAAGAAAAGAGAGGAGACCAGCCAAAGAAAATAAATGTAGAGCCAATATGGAAAAAGGAACAACATGATTAAATAAACCAGTTAAAGGCAGAGATTTTGCAAATGTCTACGTATATGAAAGACCAAAATCACACTCAGAATCTTAAGCAAATAAGAAAAACAAAGAAAAATTATGGAATAGATGATAAGCAAATTAGCGGAAAACTAGCAGAACACCAAGCCAAAGTAAACACCCTAGCTGCACAAATAAGAAACAAAGAACATAAGATAAAAGCAAAACAGATAAACAGGCAGTTTGGTGAAAATCCAAGGATTGTGCATATAAATATAGTAAAAGAAACAGTCGCGGTAGGAACACCACCATGCATGGAAGATCTGGAGAGGTTTTGGAAGCCATTGTTCGAAGACCTGAGACAACACCAAGAGAATTCATGGATTGGCACCATTAGGCAGAAGACCAGCCAAAAACAACAAATGCCCCCAATAAGATTCACTATAGAAAAGTTAGCAAGAAATGTCAAAGAATATAGCAATTTTAAGGCTCCAGTGGTAGACAAGAACCCGAATTTTTGGCTATAAAGATCACGGCACTACACCAACACTATACAAGTCTTTTCAAGAATGATATGAGGAGAAGAAGAATCACAAGAGTGGCTCACAATGGGAAACACCACTCCTCTCCTTAAGAGCTTTGAGAACAAACTCCCCAATAAATATAGGCCTATCTGCTGTCTACCAACAACCTACAAATGGTTCACAGGAGTCATAGCAGATGAGATCTATGAATACCTAAATCAAGGCAAATGTATGGAAAAAACAAAAGGGTTGTATAAGAAGCAAACTTGGAACCAAAGATCAACTGCCAATTAACAAAACAATACTATAAGACTGTAAGAAAAGGCAAAGGAACCTTAATATGGCTTGGATAGACTATAAGAAGTCATTTGACGGCATTTCACACACCTGGATACTTAAATATCTGGAATTATATAAAATCAATGAGAAAATAAAATCATTCCGGTCAGCTCAGATATGTAAGTGGAAGACCACCATTTGTCTTAAACACGCCAAGGGCTAGATAGTTATTCCGGACATAAAAATACAACGAGGAATATTCCAAGGGGACAGCCTCTCACCACTTCTCTTCTGCTTGACCATAGATCCGCTTAGTTAAATTTTGAGTGACCTTAACACCGGCTATGACTTAAGCAAAATCAGAAGTAGAAAAGACAAAGTAAGAGTGAGCTACATGCTCTTCATGGATGATCTGAAGCTTTATGCAGACACTGAAGAAAAATCGGAAACACTAGTTAGGACAGTCCACAGATTCTCAAGTTACATCTGGATGGACTTTGGATTAGATAAATGTGCAAATATTTCCATCAAGAAAGGGAAAAAAATAACTTACGAAGGAGTAGAAGTAGAGGAAGGTATGTTTATAGAAGATCTGTCGGAGGAGTCTGCCTATAAGCACTTGAGAATAGAAGAAAATAATTGTATAGAACACAAGAAAATGAGAGAAAAGATAAAAAAAAAGAGTACATCAGCTGCCTAAGGAAGATCTGTAAGTCAAAATTAACAACAAAGAATAAGATCACTGCCATAAATCAGCTAACAATAACAATGGTGACCTATGGTTTTGGTATTGCAGATTGGCCACAGAGTGAGATTCTTACCCTGCCTAAAGTCACATATAGAAATCAGTGTATGGATAGTATATACCTCCCACGCAGAGAAGGTAGACTAGGCTTAACCGAAATCAATGAAGCCTACAGAGCAGCTATAATATGGATAGGGCAATCCTTAAAAAGATCTGAGGATGAAAACATAAAAAAGATCGCCCAACATCATAATGAAGCCCTGATCCAACTAACCTCAATAACAAAGCAGGCTTAGAACTTCGCAGGAAAATTGTTAGAAGAAACAAAGGGCAATGAACAGACTCCAGCAACAATGATAGCCAGGAAGACCGGGCATAAATTCAGTTCTAGAGAGGAAAAACTTAGAACAGAAAGGTGGAAGCACCATGAAAGAGCAAGAAGATTCCAAGAACACCTGAAAAAAGGTTACATAGGCATACAAGAGTCTCTCAGAGAGATAAAGAATGGAAATCTAGGTTTTGATGGAGAAAGGATGATAAAAGGAGCACAAGACCAAGGCCTCCTAACAAACAGATTTAAGAAAATGACGCTCATAAGGGATTACGAGCAAGCATTATTAGGAAATATTGGTGATCGAAATAATACACACCTTACAAAAATAGATATATTTTCTAAAAATTTACAACAATAATACAAAAGGAATCAACAAACTAATGAAATTACTCAAAGTATTAAATATGAACAAAACCTTAGACTAAAACAAAAGAAAAACTTCAAAAAATATTACAATCACTTGTTTCATTGGAAATTATTTCATAAAAAATATTTAATTTTCATAATTAATGATAATAGTTAATACATTAACACTCTAATGATTAAACACTAAATGAAATTTACATAAATGTAACTGTTACACTTATGTCTTGGATCACAGGAGGTAACCGAACAGTTAAGCAAAATAAACAAACTTTATTGTTTAACCTAAATTTCACAGGGCCAGTTACAAAAATTTATGCCAAAAGTACTTACATTAACACAATACACTCGAAATAACATTCAATGGATTCATCAACGTTTGAACACACTATACACGATATATTTGGATAGAAATCGTTATTCAAGTTTGGCAGTAAAACACTATTCGTACTTGAGAGGACACACACTTGAGAGGAGAGAGGGCAAACTTGGCTCTTTCAAAGGGATAGACTGGGTCTCTTCCGCTCCTTATGTATTCCTGGTACTTATATATATTGACTTTAAACTTCTAGATAATTTTAATAGAATATTCTCGTAGCTTGGGGCATAATCTAGCAGTGTAAGGTTGTCAACGTAGTAAATTGAACAGAGGATCTAACCTTGTAACCCTCTTTCAGCTAACTTTGCCTACCTACTCCTCAAAAAAAAAAGAAAAAAGAGTTAATCTATTTCGAAAATATCCAAGAACATCCTAACGACGTGGAAACATAAAGAATGATGTAATACCTCGTGTGGGTCATACAGCATACCTAAACAAATTTACATAAGACTTCGTAGCAAAATATGTGAAAGAAAAAGTTAATTTTTAAAAATAACCTAACATTTACACATACTGAATTAAATGAAAATAAAATTACATGAATGACGAAAGTCTTATGTAATTTATATACATTACTTAAACCTACATGAGTGGAACTCACCTTACGCGCTGGCTATATATCTCTTAAATACACAAATTAAATACATAGATAAAATATTTATTCTATGCTAGATCAGCTTTGTAAGATAGCTCCCACCAAAACTATTGTTTATTTCTGACCTGAATCCACCCATTTACCCCAAGATAAACAATCTGCAACCACGTTATCTTTACCTGATATATGATCTACATTAATATGATATGGTTGCAAACATGACCAGCTAGTTTACCTTTGTTTATTATTCTTTATCCTATTACCGAAAGTCAATGGATTTTGATCTGAATAAACTGTGATTTCCTCATTCTGTGGTCTGTTCATATACACTTCAAACTTGCTTATTACTGTGACTTGTGCTAGCAGTTCCTTTTCAACTGTCGAGTAGGCTCGTTGATGTTTCTTCAGCTTCAATGACATAAAACCAACAGGGTGAAGAATTCCTTCCATTTCTTCTTGCAATAAGACAGCTCCAATTCCATTACCGAACACATGCACTGGGATAAGGAATTTCTTGTTGAAGTCAGGTGCTCGCTGAATCAGTTACGTAGTTAATATGGCCTTTATCCTGTCAAAGGATTCCTGGCTCTCTCTGGTCCATACAAATTTTTTGTTGGGGCTAGTCAAATCCGTCAAGTTAGTGACTACAGCTGAAGAGTTTTTGCACAAACCTCTGTAGAATGCTGCATCCCAAAAAATCATTGTAATTGCTTCCTCATTGTGGGGAGAGAAGTTTTCCTCATTCCTCCGATGTTAGTGGCTACAGGGGCAATTTTTTCTCTTCCAACTTCAAATCCCAAATACCGAAGTATTGCCTTTCCAAATTCGCTCTTCTCCAGGTTAATTGTCAAGGGTGCTCCTCACACCTTTTGAAATACTTTCTTCAGGATTCTGAGATGTTTTTCCCAGTCGATAAATATATCACAATATCATCGAGATATACACTTACTCCTTCAATCGATCCTAGAATGTTATCCATCACTCGTTGAAAGGTAGCGGGGACGTATGACGGTGTATTGCTATAACCCAAATGGGGTTATAAAAGCTGATAACAATTTTGCATTTTCGTCCAAAGGAATTTAGTAATAGCCTTTTAACATACACAATATTTTATCAATGGTAAGGTAAAAACAAACAAAATGAGGTAAATGAAGCAAAAAGTTCTTAAAAGTCCAGTTATATTAATTTAATTAATATTTTTGATAAAATTACTGGTGGAGACAACTAGGATGATTAATTGCCGTCCTGCCTCCCTCAAGTTAGTAACTTACTTCACCGGAACACAACCATATGAAGCAAGCCCCTACCAATGACTATCATGTCTCTCAGGATCTGAAAAACACAAAAAAACACTCCCTGTAAAACTGTTTAGGTAAAAGGGAAACTGAATTACTTACAGGAATCCGTGTTAACAGAAACAAAACTCAAAACAGGAATCCGTTCACTAAAAATACCTTCGATGGAATTAAATTTTTAAATTGAAAAGCACAAATATATTGTTCATAAACTGTGGTAATCCACCAAAACAAAACTTTATAGCTAATAGCCTAATGTGGTAATCCACAAATAACAATTGATGAATTCCCGATAAAAGTAGTAATCCACCGTAAAAAAAAAAAAAATTTAACGGTAAAAAAAGAAACCAAAAACAAAATTGGAAAAATTGTAATTTCTTCTGATCCCAAGATTTATTTTTAACAAGGTCTTGAGAAGGGAACTAATTTAATCCAATGTATTAAATCATTATGGCTAGGGTATCAACTCAACTCATGTTCAGATGTAAAAAGGCTGACTTACCTCAATACTCCTGCCGTTCACTAAATTACTGTTGCTCCCGCTGCCCCCCAAAGTGGCATAGTGTCGGTATCACTAGGGGTTTATCCTTCCATAAGCGAGAGTTGTAAAAATGCCAACCATACAATAAAGGATTTTGCCTGAGAACTGACTCGCTTGGGAACTCCGCTCGCCTCGACAAATACTTCCAGCTCTCGGACAACAGCGTAAACAAGCAGTTCACCTTAAAAAGCAATCCTAGGCGGCAGATCACTAGGGACAAGGTTGTTTAGAGGAACTAAAAGTCAGCCTCGCTCAACACTTGAACATGTTAAACATAATATTACGAATAATATTTGGGAAGTTTGATACTTATACTCAACAACAAAAGAAATCACTTTCAACTTCTCCTATTTTGGTTCACAATAAAATATTTTCTACATAACAAGCAGATCTTGGAGACGAACCTCGCTTGTCCTATGTTATCGAATAGTTGGTCTATGAGTGGCAAGAGATAATTATCGGCCACACTTATTGAATTCAACTTTCAGTAGTCCATACACATCCTGAAAGATACGTCTGGTTTTTCTCATGAGCAAGCATGGAGAATTGTAAGGGCTAGAACTTTGTTCGGCTAGTCCATTTTGTAACAAAGAGTCCACGTCTTTTCTCATGACTTCTCAGTGATACGGCGACAGTCGATAAGCTCATTGTTTGAACGTCTTTCCGTGGTCTTCAGGCGTATCTCATGCCTCGTCAAGTTAGTTCGTTTCGGGACGTTCGAGACAATTTCAGGGAAAAATTCTAATCAATCGGTTTAATTCCTCTTACTGGTCCTTGTTCAATTAAGTTAATTTTTCTTCCAAGTCCCTAATAATGGGCGAGTCATTCAATTTGCTTACCGCCCCTACCTCATATCCATCATCGTCTTCAGTAGAGGGAATTGCTTCTGCCATACACACCTGTGAAACTTCGGTCTCGTTTTCACTTAAGTAGTGTTTCAGAAGGTTAATGTGTACTTTCCTTTGTCTTTTCTTTCTTCTTGGGGTTTCAATAACATAGGTCAGGACACTGATCTTCTGCAAAATCCAGAATAGGTCTTGGAACTTGCGGGTAGGTGGGATCCTCCTTATCGACAATAAAACCAGCATCTGTTATCCTAGCATAAACTGCCTGTCCTTACTTTTCATATCAAACCTTTTCTTCATTTTACCTTGACTCGTTTTCAGGTTTTCTAGGGAAAATTTCCTTATCTCACTGATCCTTTTCCTCAAATTCTTGACATTTCCTCTCAACCCTTCCATTTCTCTGTCAATATTTTAATCGGTCCTCCTACTTCTCTTGTACAAACACCATTTCATGTGGGCTATATTCAATGCTTTCTTGATAAGCATTGCATACCTCAAATAACATCAATGGTAGTCCGATGTCCAATTTATTTCCTGCTTCGTTGCAGTACTTTGTTATCATACTCTTCAGGGTTTAATGAAATCTCTCTAATGCACCTTGGGTCTACGAATGATAAGCAGTAGATAGTTGTTGTTTCATATCTAACAGTTTCATCACATCCTGAAACGATTTTGAAGTGAAATTTGTTCCTCTGTCACTCTGAACGATACCCGGAATACCAAACTTAGTAAAAAGTCTAGTAACTTCTCGGCGATTACTTTGGCACTGATGTTCCTGATGGGTATGGCTTCCGGGCATCTCGTCACTGGACGTATCAAGGTTAACATATATTCGTGACCTTTCTTTGTTCTCGGTAACTGTCCCACAATATCGACATTACCTTGTGGAAAGGTTCTCCTCGCACTTCAATCAGGCATAAGGAAGCTTTCTTGAATTACTCGTTGGGTTTTCCAGCTATATGACATATGTGACATGCACAGCAAAACTGGTTCACATCCTTATGCATGCCAGACCAGAAAAAGTGTTTCATATTCTTCTCCATCATCTTCCTTATTCCCATATGTCCCATCTGGTGCACTACGGCGATCACCTGTCTTCTCAACAGTGTGGGAAACAATATCTGACGGTAATCCTCTACTTGGCATTCCCTGGGATATTGGCGGGCCTTTACTTTCTCATAAGCAATCCATCCTTAAGATAATAATAGGTGGGAGATTGCTGCGCTTCTGGATCATCCACCATACAATACAATATCTCTGTTAAAGTTGCATCCTGCCGTTGCAATCCTATCAGCCTTTTCCTACTCACTTTTCCTAACTCTAATGCTGAGTTTTATATTTTCTCAAGGTCCATTGCTTCTTTGTCTTCCTGTCCACTCGTCTGTCGTTTCTCTTCTTTTGGGCTCACACGGGAGCTCTCTCTGTGAAATCCTCATCTTCTGAGAATAAATCCTCCAAGTTCAGCCCTCCTTTGGTTTCTCTTTCTTCTTCTGCGGCCACTTACTTTGTCATACTCCTAGTCGTCACACAACAACGAAATAGATACGGGTAGTCCTTCTTGACTTCAGTCATAGGACTATACTTCAATGGTTTCTCCGTTACAATGGGACAAGGTACAAACGGTGCTTCACCAACCTGATTTACCTGCAAGACTTTTACTCCTTTGACAGACAATGAATCCTTTATCGCAAAATCAAAATGACATATCACCAGCTGACATGACAGTTTCAAACAGCTCATAGGGGTAACCTCCTCACCTCCTATTCCCTTCAAAATGACCGAATCTCCTGTGAGAGACTGTTCCACCAATGGGTGTACACCTTGTGTTACTACACTATAGTTACAACCTGTGTCGCGCAATATTTTGACCGGGGTTTGCTCACTCCCATCTATTGTGGCAAACATACCTTCATAAATATACAGCTTAAAGGCATCCACGCTATTTTGGGTTGTCCTGTTCATTGTGCAAACGTTAGCTCTCTTATTTTCCTCGCTTTCCTTTCCCTTTTGTTTCTTCATCTTCGCATTCCATGAAATTGAATTATCCTTTACCACATTGACGACTGCTTTCGGTTGGTTTGACCAACATTCCTTACTGACTTACTGATATGGCCTCTCTTGCCACACTTATAACAGACAATATTAACCTTCTGTATGTCTTTCATAACACCTGAAGGAGGACAATTCGACGATTGTTGCTGTAATACTATCGCATTCTGCTTTGGAACAGTACCAGTGCTACTACCACTGTAACTATTAAACTTGTTCACATAGTTATCGCTGAACTGGTTTCCATGGTTCAACGAATACTTAATGCTTGGTCAGAACGACGGTTGAAGCTTCATAAAATGACCGAATCTCCGGTGAGCGACTGTTCCACCAACTGGTGTACACCTCGTGTTACTACACCATGGTTACTACCTGTGTCACGCAATATCTTGATCGGGGTTTGCTCACTCCCATCTATTGTGGCAAACATACCTTCATAAATATATGGCTTAAAGGCATCCATGCTATTTTGGGTTGTCCTGTTCGTTGTGTAAACGCTAGCTCTCCTATTTTCCTCGTTGTCCTTTCCCGTTTGTTTCTTCATCTTCGCATTCTGTGAAATTGAATTATTCTTTACCACTTTGACGACTGCTTTCGGTTGGTTCGACCAGCATTCCTTACTGACTTACTGATATGGCCTCTATTGCCACACTTATAACAGACAATATTAACCTTCTGCATGTCTTTCACAACACTTGAAGGAAGACGATTCAACGATTATTGCTGTGATACTATCACATTCTGCTTTGGAATAGTACCAGTGCTACTACTGCTGTAACTATTGAACTTGTTCACATAGTTATTACTGAACTGGTTTCCATGGTTCGGCAAATACTTAACTCTTGGTCGGAACGACAGTTGAAGCTTCATACCCGAGGAGAGTTTACGACTGGTAATATTAAAATCTTCACTGAGCGAAGCGGCTTTATCAAGTTTCTTTACCTCTCTCTCTCTCTCTCTCTCTCTCTCTCTCTCTCTCTCTCTCTCTCTCTCTCTCTCTCTCTCTCTCTCTCTCTCGTATATACTGTTCCAACACTATCAATTCTTTTAAATAAGCCATGTCTCCCACGTTAGGAGCCTATACCCATCTTTTAAAACATTGCGTGTCTTACCAGCATAATCCAGGAAAGTCATGTTCTTGTCCTTTTGCAAACTTTGGAATATTTCATTATAATATTCAGGGGTCATCTGATACACTTCTAGCTCGCTCATTTTAGCTTCTTGATACTCCTTCCTCTGGTCCTGAGACAAGGCAAGATACCTTTCCCAACGAAGATACTCTGCTATAATCCCGGCCATTCCTCTTCTGGCCATTCAATCGTCGATGCGACCATTTCAAAATGATCAAAGTATTCGTCAGGAGCTTCAGTGAATTTTGGAATCAAGCTCTGGGCATTCGTCACATTAAACACAGGATAGTGCATAGTAGGAGTCATCTCTGTCTGTGTTGCCGACCTCATTTAACCTTTAATTATTCTACTTGTTGCCTGACCACCACATACCATTAAAATAGAGCCACTGAGCTTTAGTTACATTAGCTTCTGACAATTCCTGAACAATTGGGTTTTCCAAAACTCTTGAACATTAGGTTGTTCCATCTTGGACTTTACAAAACTTATACCTCTCCCAAAAATATATATTAACAATACACAGAATCCTATCAGCACTAAACTGGTCAAACTTTTAATGAAAACATGGCCCGATTATCACTAATATCTAAAACAGACTTGCTCGATCCCAAGGGTCTAGGCACCAAAAATATATATACGGCTAGCGAATTACCTGAACTCCCGAGCTCCAAACTCACATGTTTATTTAACCTAAATCTGTTACACTTGAAAATTAATACCCGAGCTCTGAGAAAATTATGCAGTTCCCAGATGACAATATATAAAAACACAAACTATCCAAAAGTCTCTTACGTAACACTCAAAACAAAAGAGAGGGATTATATAACATGAACCATTAAAAAACAACCTCTTACTTTGGTTCTTAGTCAGGGATTACGAGCCAGCACTATTAGGAAATATCGGTGATCGAAATAATACACACTTTACAAAACTG
Organism: Palaemon carinicauda; assembly: GCF_036898095.1. NCBI lineage: Eukaryota > Metazoa > Arthropoda > Malacostraca > Decapoda > Palaemonidae > Palaemon > Palaemon carinicauda. The sequence continues at coordinate 63,901,871 of NC_090748.1, forward strand.
CATATATTCTATTAAAAGTTACTACAATACTGAAAAAAGAATGAACAACAAAATTACTCAAAATATAAAATCTGAACAAAACCTTAGACTAAGACAAAAGAAAGACTCCTTAAAGAAAAAAATCATACAATCTCTTGCTTCACTGGAAATTAATGTATAGAAATATTTTAATTGATAATTAATGAAAATAGTTAACACTTTAACACTGTAATGATTAAACACTAAATGAAATTTGCATAAATGTAAATGTTACATTTACGTCTTGGATCACACCAGGTAACCAAATAATTAAGTAAAATAGATACACTTGACTGTTTAACCCAAATCTCACAGGGCCAGTTACAAAATTTTTTGACAAAAGTACTTATATTAATACAATACAGTTGAAATAACATTCAATGGATTCATCAATGTTTGAACACACTATACACGATATATTTGGATAGAAATCGTTATTCACGTTTGATAGTAAAACAATATTCGTACTTGAGAGGACACACACTTGAGAGGAGAGAATATGAACTAGGCTCTTTCAAAAGGATAGGCTGGGTCTCTTCTACTCTTTATGCAATCTTGGGGCTTATATATATATTGACTTAAAACTTCTAGATAATTTTAACATATCATTCTCGTAGCTTGGGGCATAATCTAGCAGCATAAGGTTGCCAACATAGTAAATTGAACAGGGGAACTAGCCTTGTTTGCAAGATAACCTCCCTCAGTTAATTCCGCCTACATACTCTTCAAAAAAAGTAAAAAAGGAGTAAATCTATTTCAAGAATCTCTAAGAACTCCTAACCACGTGGAAATATCATAAAGAATGATATAATACCTTATGTGTGTGTCATACAGAGACCTAAACGAGATTACATAAGACTTCGTGAAAAAATATGTGAAAGAACAAATTAACTCTTAAAAATAACATAACATTTATATATACTGAATTAAATGAAAAGATAATTACATGAATGACGAAAGTCTTATGTAATTTACACACATTACTTAAACCTTCAGAAATGGAATTCACCTTTCCTGTACATCTCTTAAATACACGAATGAAATACAGGATTAAAATATTTGCACTTTACTAGACCAGCTTCTCAAGAATATATATATATATATATATATATATATATATATATATATATATATATATATATATATATATGTATATATATATATATATATATATATATATATATATATATATATATATATATATATGTATATATATATATATATATATATATATATATATATATATATATATATATATCTATATATATATATATATATATATATATATATATATATATATATATATATATATATCTATATATATATGTGTGCGTCTGTGTGAATGTATATATATATATATATATATATATATATATATATATATATATATATATATATATATATATATATATACATATATATATATATATATATATATATATATATATATATATATATATGTGTGTGTGTCTGTGTATACATATATATATATATATATATATATATATATATATATATATATATATATATATATATATATATATATATATATATATATATATATATATATATATATATATATATATATATTTATATATATATATATATATATATATATATATATATATATATATATATATATATAAATTTGTTCCGTAACCTAATACAAACCACGCTATTTACATGGGGGTATTTTGGCGGAGCTGAAATGACGAGCCATTAAATTTAAACGAGAGTTAACTACCCCCTTGCTAATAAGCGGGGGTTAGGGAAGGGGTAGCTAGCTACCCCTTCCCCCCTCACACACTGTGAATAGCCAAATTCACTTTTGGCTCGGGTGATGATCAGACGTCTCTGCTCTCACCCTCCCTTGACAGCCTTTAATAATTCTGCTTTCTCTTTAACTAGTGTGTGTGAAGCTGGCCTCGACTCTAACGATGCGTACTTGCCCTGGACTTCCTAAGCGTTTGTGTGGGACGTTTATGTCCTCTTTGGAGACGGACCCTCACGTCCTTTGCCCCCTTTGCCGAGGTCAACGGTGTGACAAGGAAAATGTGTACAGTGAGTGCAGGGAGTGGTCTGCCTCCCAGTGGGAGAAGTTCGGCCGTAGGCGCAAGAAGAAGCCCAAGAGAGACCGATCTCCTTCGAAGGTGACTTTGAAGAAGGAGGTCTCTAGGGATTCTCCTTGCGCCGCCCGAACCTCCTCCGAAGGTCTCCCTCGTCCGGCTTCACCTGTGAAACCGCCGAGTGAGATTGCAGGCCCTAGTGGTTTTTGCCAACCTCGTGGTGGTGGAGAGGGCGTGGCCTCCCTTAGCGAGGTTGTTCCCTCTCCTCCCCCGGGGGAGGATTTATTATATTTTGATGAATTCGACTGTACTGTTTCTAATCATGGTTTGTTTCAGCTTTGGGCTTCCTTGGGGCTTAAGGGCACTCCCTCCAAGGAAGGCCTGTTTGACTTGTTGCAGCTGGGGGCTGCAGTCAAACAGTCACCGGTAATTCCGGAGGTTTTTCCTTCGGACATTGTCGACGCTGTTTTGTCTGCTCCTTCTGACGTGGCAAGTCAAATCCTTGATCCTGTTGCCTCGGATGTTGCTGAAGTCTCACCTCTCCCTTCCGCACAGCCTTCGGAGGGAAGGGTGGGGCCTCCGGTCTCTCCTGCGAGCTCGTCTCCCCCCCGGGGTAGCGCGCTTTCAGAGACACCTCTTCGAAGGACCGATGACCCTGACTCCTTACCCAGGGGTCGCATTCGTCGTAAGGCCCATAGGCCTCTGCGAGAGAGGGGGCTCCCTTCTCCCTATCAAGGGGTGAAGAGGCGCCTCTTTGGGTCTCCTTCTCCTCCACCTGCGGAGGAACTACCTCGTCAGGAGAAGGTCATACCTACAACATCTCTTGACCTCTCTGCGGATCGTTCACGATCCCCTTCTCCTGCCAGATCTTCAGTGCTGCCGTCACCTGTAATCCTGCAGGCACCGTCTCCTTCGGGGGAAAAGGACTCTGGGGTTAAGTCCCTGGCCCTTGTGCGCGCACCTGCGAGCTTGCGTGCAGTTGACCGTAGGCCTTCGTCTCCTCATCAACTATCTCCTGTTCGCCAGCGCTCTCCAACCCGCCAGCGATCTCCTGTGCGCCGGCGCTCTCCTGCTCGCCAGCGCGCCCCTGGGCGCGCTCTTCATCTTTGGATGATCAATGCTCACCAACGCGCCAGCGCGCCCCTGGGCGCGCTCTTCATCTTTGGATGATCAATGCTCACCAACGCGCCAGCGATCTCCTCGCCAGCGCCTTTCTGGGCGCGCTTTTCAGCCTGTGAAGAACCAACGCTCCCCAACGCGCCAGCGATCTCCTGCGCACCAGCGCTCTCCCGCGCGCCAGCTCTCTCCTGGACATCCAAAGAAGGTGGAACGCCTTCCAACGCGCCAGCAATCTCCTTCTCGCCAGAGCTCCCCTGCTCACCAGCTCTCCTTAGGGCACCCCCAGCCTGAGAAGCAACAACTTTCTGATGGGCACACTGCGCACCATCACTCTCCTGCGGCGCGCGCAAGCACGCACTAGTGCCTGTGCCTGTTGCACGCCCTGTGCGACCACGCTCGCCAGCGCCCTCAAGATCTTCGGACTCAGACGCTCGCAAGGGTTCACCTTTGCCTCACGCGTCGATTCCTGCACTTCCAGTTGCCCCTGCACGCCCTTCGATTTCTGAGCGCCTCTTAAGTTTGGCGCACTCACGCCCACGATCTCCTACAGCTCATCCTTCACGCCAACACGCTGTGGGTCCTGCGGGCTGTAAAGAAGGGGCCTCTCCTACATGCGCCCCGATCGCTGACAGATCTGCGCGCCACCAGTTGAGGGAGATTAAGTCTTCTAGGAGACATCTTTCTCCCTCCCACCATCACCAGCGCTCTCCTAAGAAGTCGCGCGGTCACTCGCCAGCTCCTTCTCTGGAGCGTTCTCCTATGCATTCATATGCACGCTCTCCTGCTCGATCTCGTGCATACCCTCCTGCGCGCCATTCACCTACGCGCTCCCACGTGCGTGCACCTGCGCATGCGCGCCATCACTCGTGGCCGTATAACCGCCTTTCTCCTACGCGCGAACGCTCACCCACAGGTCGCTCGCCTACGCGCTATCGCGCTACCTCGCCCGCGCGCTAAACTGTTTTCACGAGCTTTCCCGGGCGCGGCACTGCTCCCGCCCGTGTGGGTCATACGGATCGCAAGGATTCTCAGCAGGATGCTTCTCCTGGGAGGCGTTCCCAGGATTCACCTCCGCGCAAGAGGAGGACAACGGCAGAACAAGGAAGATCAGCAGAGAGGTCTAGACAGTCATCTCTTTCTTTTCAGGAAGGCCCCAAGGTGACAACTCCTAAGGGTCGCGAGATCCCCTTTTCTCCAGCGGGGATTGCTGACACAGCGTCAGTTACCCGTCTACCATGGTTCCGCCACATGATCAAGGCTGTGGTCCAGGCTATCAAGCCTTCCAGCACTGATCAGGGGCGGGACCCTGTGATGGGTTCTCCACCGTTGAAGAAAAGGAAAGGAGTGGGCTTCGTGGTGACTCCTCCCAGGGAAAAGCTGGTCTCCAGGAACCCCATCAGGCGGACCCCTTCCCCTTCTCCAACCTCTGCAGCTCCACCCCCTCCTGTAGATGAGTTTATCTTATCCTCGGGGGACTCCTCTGACTCGGAGAATTCTCCCTTGGCACCAAGGGGGGAATTTTCTCCGGATAGGGAAGAGATTGCACGGGAAGAGGTCCCTCCTCGGGCGTCTGTGTTGGAGTCCTACTTTCCTTCCAGGAGGGAATCGAAGGACACCAAGACTGTTCCGAAATCTAGGGAGGACGTCCACGTTTCTCCCCAAGAAGACCTCTTGGGGATGGGAGACTTAGCTGCTAGTCCACCAAAAGGAGAGCACAGCGAGTCAGAACACGCGCTCTGGCAGGTCCTTGGTTTGATGAGGGAGCTCAACAAAATCAAGGACCCGGAGACAGCCCCTCACGAGGGGAAAGACACCGTGCTTGACGAGGTCTTTGGTATCCAGAAGCCCCCCAAGACTAGTGCGGCTTTGCCCTGGTCTAAAGGGGTGAAAGGTGCCAGGGACAAGGTCAAAGCTCAGCTCTCCGGTCTGGCCTCCTCAGGACGTTCTTCTGCCGGGTTCAGACTCCTCCCTCCTCCTCTAGTCCAACAGAGGAGGTATTTCAAGATCGACGGGGAGTCTTGCATGTCTCTTCCACTCCATCATTTCGTGGAGGAACTAGCTAAGGGAACTTCTTTCGAGAAGCTCTCTACCCGGCAGGTGACGTTTGCGGCATCAGAGACCCAAAACCTGGAGAAAGTCGCGAAGAGTGCCATGCAGGCAACTTCGTGGCATGATCTCTGGCCTGGGTCTCTGGGCGTCCTATTGCGATCTGAGGATCTGTCCAAGGAGAGCAATAGGAAGGCTTTGGAGACCTTCCTCCTCTCGGGCACTCGCTCTATTGAGTTTCTAGCCCACCAGGTCACTAACCTGTGGGCTAACTTGATCCTCAAAAGACGCGATTCAGTGTCCGAGAGGTTCCATCCGAGGGTCCCCACTGCAGACGTCAACAGGCTGAGACACTCCTCTATTTTTGGAGGGGAGTTACTGGAGCCTCGTGACATGGAGCAGTTGGCTGAGAGGTGGAGGAGGTCGAACCAGGACTCTCTCCTCCAAAGGGCCCTGACATCTCGGCCCTATAAACCTCCAGCCCCTCCACAACAACGTCAACAGCAGCCTCGCAGGACACCTAAGCAGGCTCCAGCAGCTAAGGCAAGCGTGTCTAAGCCGCAGTCCTTTCAGCCGAAAGACAAGAGACGCGGCAAGTCCTCTAAGGGAGGTAGAACTCCTAGAGGAAGCGGCAAAGGTTGCAAACACTAGGAGTGGCAATCCCCCCGCGTGTCCACCTGTGGGGGGATGCCTAAGAAGTTGCGTGCAGAGGTGGCAGCAACTCGGGGCCGACCCTTGGATGGTCTCTGTGATCGGTCAAGGGTATCGTGTCCCGTTCACAACATCTCTACCTCCCCTGACAGCGAATCCAGTGTCGTTGAACTCCTATGCCTTGGGATCGGCAAAGGGGTTGGCGCTCCGGGCAGAAGTCGAGACCATGCTCAAGAAGGATGCTCTCCAGGAGGTCGACAACGGCTCCCCAGGCTTCTTCAGTCGACTCTTTCTTGTAAAGAAGGTGTCTGGAGGCTGGAGACCGGTCATCGACCTCTCAGCACTGAACAAGTTTGTCGTACAGACTCGTTTCAGTATGGAGACAGCGGACATGGTCAGACTTGCAGTGAGACCAAAAGACTTTATGTGCACTCTGGATTTGAAGGACGCGTACTTCCAGATCCCCATCCATCCGTCTTCTAGGAAGTACTTAAGATTCGGCCTAGACGGCAAGACCCACCAGTTCAAGGTGCTGTGTTTCGGTCTCTCCACGGCACCCCAGGTGTTCACCAAGGTGTTCACTCTGATCTCATCGTGGGCTCACAGGAACGGCATCTGTCTCCTTCGTTATCTGGACGACTGGCTGATCCTGGCAGACTCGGAGTCGACCCTTCTGCGTCACCGAGACAGGCTTCTGGAAGTTTGCCAAGATCTAGGGATCTTGGTAAATCTCGAGAAGTCCTCTCTGCGCCCTACGAAGAAACTGGTATATCTAGGTATGAAACTAGACACGATTCTCCACAAAGCCTTTCCATCAGACGAAAGGATAGCAAGGCTGAGGAAGGTTGCAGAACCTTTCCTCAGACGAGGAGAGCTTCCGGCCCAACTGTGGTTACGTCTCTTAGGCCATCTATCATCTTTGGTCCGTCTTGTTCCAAACGGCCGCCTCAGGATGAGATCCCTTCAGTGGCGGCTGAAGTCGCGGTGGTATCAGGAAAACGATTCCCCGGACTTCCTAGTTCCCAGAGGACCTTCGGAACGGGCGGACCTTCGATGGTGGCTGGACGACGAGAACCTACGGAAAGGAGCAGATCTCCTCGTCCTCCCCCCAGATTTGACTCTGTTTACGGACGCGTCAAATCTAGGGTGGGGGGCCCACATTCTGAGCCAAAGAACCTCAGGCCTTTGGTCAGAATCGGAAAGGTGCCTCCACATCAACCTGCTAGAATTGAAGGCCGTTTTTCTGGCTCTTCAACAGTTCCAACAAACCCTGGCGGGCCACTCCGTGGTGGTGATTAGCGACAACACCACGGTAGTGGCTTATATCAACAAGCAGGGAGGTACCTTCTCGCAATAGCTATCCCATCTTGCAGTAGAGATTCTGAGATGGTCCGAAACCCGCTCGATCTCACTGACAGCTCGCTTCATTCCTGGCAAGAGGAATGTCCTCGCCGACAGCCTCAGCAGGGCGACGCAGATAGTGAGTACCGAGTGGTCTTTGGACCCTCAGATAGCCAACAAAGTCCTGACTTTGTGGGGCTCTCCGACTGTAGACCTGTTTGCGACAGCCTTGAATTTCAGGCTGCCCCTTTACTGCTCTCCAGTCCCGGACCCCAAGGCTTTCTGGCAGGATGCCTTTCAACACAGGTGGGACAACATGGACGTTTACGCCTTCCCACCTTTTTGTCTGATGAGAAGGGTGCACAACAATGCCAACCTATCAGTCAACCTTTCCATAACTCTCATAGCTCCGCTAAGGCATCATGCGGAATGGTTCCCGGATCTTCTGCAGCTCCTAACGGAACCCCCAAGAGAACTCCCTCCACATCACGAGCTACTCAGACAACCACATTGCAACATCTTCCACAAGGCCGTAGCTTCGCTTCGGCTTCACGCCTGGACACTATCCAGCGACTCCTCACGGAGAGAGGATTTTCTCAGCAGGTTGCGGACAGGATGTCTCGGCACCTGCGAGAATCCTCTGCCAGCGTCTACCAGGCGAAGTGGAAAGTCTTTTGTGGTTAGTGTCGTGGAAGGGGTTTCTCTCCGGTCGATGCCACTATTCCAGCAATAGCGGAGTTCCTTGTTTATCTTCGGGAGGAAATGCGCCTTTCGGTCTCGGCTGTGAAAGGCTATCGCTCAGCCTTAAGCTTAGCCTTCAGGCTGAAAGGAGTGGATATTTCCTCTTCGTTGGAACTTTCTCTACTCATACGCAACTGCGAACTTACTTGCCCCCAGTCGGAAGTCAGACCCCCTCCTTGGAACGTGGTTCAAGTGCTCAGGGCTCTGAAAAGAGCTCCCTTGAACCATTACGCCAGGCGTCTGATCGCCACCTAACGTGGAAGACGGTGTTCCTACTCGCGTTGGCCTCGGCCAAACGAGTAAGCGAACTTCATGGTCTCTCCTACGACGTTGCCCATTCAAGGG
>NC_090748.1:63915197-63920197 GCF_036898095.1 Palaemon carinicauda
GAAGCTCCTGGTTCAGGCCGTAAATGTAGAATATTTCATGCTAATCGTCTGAAACCTTATATTGGTAAGCAAGGTAATCCATTAGCGATAGTATCCGAGCCTGTGTCTGTGGTATTGGATGTGCCTCCCAAGGACTCTGACGAGTTAGGGTGTCAGTTTCCTTTGGATGCATTGGGTAGAAATATGCAAAATTTGGTGATGTTAAAAAGTAGGTTAGATCATTTAGATGTTAACAAACGGGAAGATGTACTTAATTTGATTTATTCCTTTTCAGATTTTTTTTCAGGATGGTCCAGGTATGACAAATATTTCAAGTCATGATGTTGATGTAGGTGATGCTTCCCCTGTGAAGCAGAGTCCTTACCGGCTGAACCCCGTAAAGTGGGATTTGGTCAGTAAAGAGATAGAGTATATGTTGAAACATAACCTTATTCAACAATCAGTAAGTCCCTAGAGTTCTCCTATTGTACTAGTAAAGAAAGCAGACGGTATGTTTCGCATTTGTGTGGACTACCGTAAAGTGAACGCCAATACGAAAAATTATTCTTTTCCTCTCCCTCGTATTGATGATTTTCTGGATCGGATTGGTTCTGCCAAATTTATTTCTAAGTTGGATCTTTTAAAGGGTTATTGGTAGGATCCATTTTCCGACTGAGCTCGTGAAATATCCGCCTTTGTCACACCGTTTGGCCCATACGAGTGTAGGGTTATGCCTTTTGGAATGAAAAATGCCGCATGTACTTTTCAAAGGCTCATCAATAGGGTAATTTGTGGTTTGAAAGGAGTGGACATTTATATTGATGACTTGGTAGTATATAGTAATTTACTGGGATACTCACATGTTAAGGTTATGTAAGGTTTTTGAAGCCCTTAGGTCTGCAGGGTTAGTTGTTAATTTGGCTAAGTGCAATTTGGGTCAGGCCAAGGTATATTATTTGGGTCACGAGGTTGGTTTAGGTCAGGTGGCTCTGAAACAAGTTAACCTCGAGGCAATTATAAATTTGAAAAGGCTTGGTAATGTTAGAAAGGTAAGAAGAGTGCTGGGCATGACGGGGTATTACTGCAGATTTGTGCGTAATTACTCTGATCTTGCTCAGCCTCTTACTAGTTTATCAGAAAAAGGAAAAAAGTTCTGGTGGTCTGATCAGTGTGTAGAATCTTTTAAGAAACTTAAATCAGTATTAATTACTAACTCCATTTTAACTTCCCCAGATTTTCAAAAGCCTTTTATTATAGCTGTAGATGCCAGTGACGCTGGCATTGGAGGTGTCCTTTCTGAGAAAAAGGAGGACGGTGTTCATCCTATGTCTTACAATAGTAAAAAGCTTCTGGCGGCTGAAAAACGTTACTCCACTATAGAAAAAGGAAGCTCTTTCTTTGGTCCGACTCTTTCAAGCTGTATGTGACAAATTTTTCTTTCCCGATTGAGATAAGGACGGATCACAATCTTCTGGTTTTCATCGAGTGGATGAAGGGAGCGAACCAGAGGATTTTGCGCTGGGCCCTTTTTTTCTGCAGGAATTCAATTTGGTTATAAAACATGTTAAAGGAACTGACAACAAAATTCTTGATACCCTTTCTAGAATTTAGTGTACTAGCTTGATCCTGCTCATACGCAGCCTTGCTCGTTTCTCCATTTGAGGTTGCGTGAAAAATTTTTGTTAGGATGTAGTTCTGTTTAAATAATAGCTTTGTAGATAAAGTTTAGGCGTTTTCCTTTGAGTGGGATACACTCTAGTGTTTTATAAAGGCTCCCCTAAATTAATTATGGATTTGTTCCGATATACTAAGAAATTTGATTGTATATTAATATATAAGACTTTTTGGATTATGATGTCGGTGTAGTGCAGGTTATGGTGTATGTCTGTGGGCGTACCTGTAAGTTTATTTAGATTTAGTTAGGTCTGTTTCCATAAAGTTGGAGATTTTTGACGAAGTATGGTAATATTAGATCTTTAAAATAATGGTAAGCTATATAAAGCTCTTGGTTTGTATTTTTTTAGGGGTACTTTCTGTTTGGTGTTAGGTTTATTGTGTATTACTTATTGTACTCACTTCACAAGTGCATTTCTATTTATATATATAAAAAAATAATAATTTTTTTGTTTATTTTTTTTCTGGGAGGAAGGTATTATGTATTAACATAATTTTTGCTTTAATCTTTATCAGCCTCAATTCGGCATTTATCTTTGTATGTAAAATTAGTATAAAACTCTAGTTTATAAGGCTTTAATTGTAAATTTAAAGTTTTTTCTGTTGAAGTGCTGCTTTAACCTTCTCCCTGCTCATTTAATGATTTATAAGTGTCTAGTTTAACGCTTTGTTTCTTTTCTGTGTTTTCTGAGTCCTTGGTGGGAAGAGACGCCGGAGCTTACTAGTGAGGAACTCGTTTGCTAAAGTGAACAGTCTGAGCTCAAGGTTTCCAAGACATACTTCAGCAGCTGGCTTATGTGGGCTTTTACGAGGATTGCAACGCCAACTTTCAACGCCTTTTAGCAGGTGCAATTCTTCCACCTGCGGTATTTGCAGTTCCTGCATGTTCTCTTCTGCAGTCCGCAGAGCCGATGCAGAAATCCCGGCTTTGAGGTGGACTCGGGAGAGACATCCCCGTTGACGCATCCTCGCCAGGGTCAGCTGCAGGAGCCTTGGAGCTCGTGATGTCAAGTAGGGAGGGATCCTGCCGAACTGCACTCCCTACAGTAGCTGAGTGTCTTTGGAGTCGCTACCTTGTTTGGAGCTGTGGGTGTTTTTCGCCAGCCTCAAAGATTGTGAGAACATTTATGTATTTAGTGTTTTGTTTAGTTTTAAGTTTTTTTTTTTTTACTCTCTCGCGTTGAGGGTTTGGTGTTCCCCGTTGGGGAATTTTGTCTTCAATGATTAAGTGTTAATTGCTAATTATTAGTTGTTAAGTGTTAATTGTTAATTGTTATTTGTTTAGTGTTAAGTTGTTAAATTGTTAGGTAGTCACAAGGTTGGCTTTTCTAAAAATTGTTGTAAATAAATATTGTTAAGTTTTCCCAAGTGTTTTCGTTTCCACTGAACAATTTGTATGTCGGATATTATGAAAATCACTGACCTCTCTTATCATGCAATAAGAACTTGCACCACGGCCCGCCAAGGGTTATAACATATTCCGGCGACCGTGACAAGACAGAGCTCAGGGTATCCGGTATTTTGGTTGGTGGAGCGACACCCGGGTGGACTCTTCAATATTTATTTTTGTTTTTGTTTTAGTATTGCCTTTCTCCCCAGAATTTTTCTTTGATTTACAAAATAGAGGACTTTGTTTTGGGTCCAGCCGAGTTTTTCGAGTCAGTTGACTGCATCAAGTATTTGCCCCTGCTAAGTAAGAAACAATTAGTTGAGTGTGCTAAGTGGTTGGGTGCTCTGCAGAAGACAGCAGACACCAGAGCGGAGATGTTAGTTTTAGTTAGGGATAAATTAAACCAGAGTTAGCTAAAGCTGAACATTCAGGGATGAGGGTGAGGTAATAGGTGACAATGAGGAGAGTGAGAGTGAGGGTTTCGAAGAGGACGAAGTAAGTATGAGGGCTGGTCTAACTCTGTTTGAGGACCCTCCTTTAATAGGTACCATTTACGAGGGTCCAGCAAATTTTCCCCGGGTTCTGGGTAATGTGTCCTTTAATCCGTTTTTTGACCCCCCCCCCCTGATTCTGTACCTTTCAAATCTCAGGCCCCTGTTAATGTGTTGGGTAATTCCAAGGAGGAAACGGAATACAACCTTATTTGTAAGTGCAGAGAGTGCGAAAAATTAAGTCTGAGGAGAACGAGCGGGTAAGGCGTCATGAGTTGGAAATGGTTGCCAGGTAGGAGCCCTTATTAACCTTTTTTGAATTGGGACTCCATTTCCTCCCTTTTATGAGGGATCCTGCCGAACTGCACACCCTATGGTAGCTGAATGTCTTTGGAGTCCCCACCTTATTTGGAGCTGTGGGTGTTTTTCGCCAGCCTCGAAGAGTGTGAGAGCATTTATGTATTTGGTGTTTTGTTTAGTTTTTATGTTGTTTTTTTTACTCTCTCTCGTTGAAAGTGTGGTGTTTCCCGTTGGAGAATTTTGTCTTTGATGGTTAAGTGTTAATTGCTAATTATTACTTGATAAGTGTTAATTATTAATTGTTATTTGTTTATTGTTAAGTTGTTAAATTCTTAGGTAGTCACAAGGTTGGCTTTTCTAAAACTTGATGTTAATAAATATTGTCAAGTTTTCCCAAGTGTTTTCGTTTCCACTGACCAATTTGTATATCATAAAAATCACTGACCTCTCTTATCGTGCAATAAGAACTTGCACCACAGCCCGACAAGGGTCGTAACATCTATCATAGAAAATATATAGAGTGACATGTTTTGGGCAGACTGGTGAACTTCTTTCAGTGACCTTTCACCATCGTACATTGTTATTATCATTATTATTACTTGCTAAACCACAACCCTAGTTGGAAAAGCAGGATGCTATAAGCCTAAAAGCTCCAACAGGGAAAATAGCCTAGTGAGGAAAGGAAATAAGGAAAAACTACAAGAGAAGTTGAAGAACAATAACAACATTAAAATAAATCTTTCATATATAAACTATAAAAACTTGAAAATAACAAGAGGAAGAGAAACAAGATAGAATAGTGTTCCCGAGTGTATCTGAAGCAAGAGATCTCTAACCCAGGACAGTGGACGACCATGGTAAAGAGGCTATGGAACTACCAAGACTAGAGAACAATGGTTTGATTTTGGAGTGTCTTTCTTCTAGAAGAGCTGTTTACCTAGCTAAAGAGTCTCTTCCACCCTTACCAAAAGGAAAGTAGCCACTGAACAATTTCGAGTGCAGTAGTTAACCTCTTGAGAGAAGAAGAATTGTTTGGTAATTTTAGTGTTGCCAAGTGTTTAAGGAAAGAGGAGAATGTGTAAAGAATAGGCCAGACTATTCTGTGTATGTGTCGGCAAAGATGACATGAGACGTTACCAGAGAGAGGCATCCGATATAGTACTGTC
>NC_090748.1:63930197-63942697 GCF_036898095.1 Palaemon carinicauda
TCGGGATATGCAGCGGAAGTGGAAATATCATTGGAAGGAGAAAGGAATAATGAGGTAGAATAATCTAAATATTTAGGAAATGTAATTTTCCACGTTTGAATTTATGAATAAGAGGAAAATTAATTTCCTTGATAGATGGAATGTCCAGTAGGTGGCGTGTCAGTAAGTTTGCTCGGTTGGTCTTAGGTGGGGAACAAGTCATTCAGCTTCGGACGTTGGACTGAACGAACAAGCGTTTATAACACCGGTTATTATATATACAAAGGCGTGGCAAATCTTTTACACGGCTTAAAATGGCAAGCAATGGTGATAGTGACTCTGGTATTCAAGTTCAATTGAATACCATTTTGGCAGAACTTTCGAACTTAAAAAGAGATGTGCAAGGCAATTCATTAACCGTTGCCACTGAAGTGAAGAAATTAAAAACCGAAAAGGACTTGTCATGGAGATTTCTTGGAAACAAACATCAATATGAGTTTAACAGTGAACTTGAAGATGCAATTAACCAGTGCCTTTGGGGCGTAGAAAACGGAAAATTGGACTATGTGAGAGAACAGCTTGAGGAAGTTAGAGATAAAGTACATAAAAGGAATAAACTTGTTAGAATTGCCAATACATCAGCAGGTGGATGGGAAACTGTCAGGCAGTACAAAACAAATCCGGTTGCGTCCGACAGCGAGGATGAATCTAGAATAAACAAGGCTGAGAGCAGGGCGCTCAAAAAGCAGAAGACTCGAAGTTATCCTCGAGGCGGTTCTCGGCGGTCGTTTGACTCTACTGCCAAAAACATTTATTGGGGTTCAGGCGTTTCCGGTCACAAACCATATGGACCCGGTCCGGTTGGAAGAGGCAGATTTTTTCGTGGTCAAACCAGCACCAATAGTTTCAACACCAGAAGTTCCGGCTTCGTCGCTCCAGGACCCTGTTTTGCTTGCGGGGAGTTCTCACACTTCCGGCGGAATTGTCCCTATTCCAGAGGTGCAACCCTTTTCGGAGCAGCCAGTGTCGGCGGGGAGCCGACAACTGGTGGGCCAGCAAGGAAGTAAACCGGAGGTGTCACCAGACTTGTTAGAAGATGAGTATTTTGACTATGATAGATTTACCCATGATTTTTATGAATATGAGCAGGGACAGAAAAGTATAATAGTTAGGGGTAGGTTAAAGAAACATATTCAATTTTGGAGGTCAATTGGCTCGAGTGATTTTGTACTCGACGTAATAGAAAAAGGCTACAAGTTACCTTTGTATTCGATACTTTCGAGAACATTTTGTAAAAACAATAAATCTGCTTTGTTAGAATTTGATTTTGTTTCAGAAGCTATCCAAGATCTAGTAGATAGAGCACTAATATCAGTTTGCGAAAGCCCCCCTTATGTTGTAAATCCGTTGACTGTTTCCATTCAAAATTCTAAACGTAAAAGACTTATTCTTGATTTAAGAGAAGTGAATAAGCATTTGTGGAAACAACCTGTAAAATATGAAGATATTAGAATTGCATTATCATTGTTTAAAAGTAAGGGTTATCAAATTAAGTTTGATTTGACCAGCGCTTATCATTTTGTTGACATCTATGAGCCTCACACAGAATACCTTGGGTTTTCTTGGATAAATAGGGAAGGAAAGACTAATTTTTACAAGTTTAATGTTCTCCCTTTCGGAATTTCAAGCGCCTGTTATATGTTTACAAAGTTGACAAGACCGCTGCTGAAGAAATGGCGCGGTGAGGGTAAGTTTGTCACCATGTTCTTAGATGATGGATACGGTTGTTCGCAATCTCTTGATGGCGCAATTAAACTTAGCCAGCATATAAAAAATGATTTGTTGTCATCGGGATTTATCCCGAATGCAACAAAATGTATCTGGTCACCCACTCAGGTTCTGGAGTTTTTAGGTGTGATGCTTGATTCCGGAAACAGTTCGATATTTATCCCTGATCGAAGATTACTTAAGTGCATCAATGCGATTTCAGAAATATTGACTAGTATTAAAGTACACAGGTACGTTCATGTTAAGAAAGTAGCGAGCTGTATTGGTCAAATTATCTCAATGAGTGTTGTCATAGGAAAAGTTTCTCAAATAATGACCCGGAATTTAAGTATTGACGTACTCGCGGCTAGTCACTGGGATCAGTATATAAAAATTTCTGATGAAAGTAAGAGACAACTAGAATTTTGGCAAATATCTCTGTCGGAACTGAATATAAAACATACCAATGTGTCTTTTCAATGCTCAAAAATTGTGTATTCTGACGCTAGTAGTACAGGGTTTGCTGGTTATGCAGTCAGTGCGAAAACCGGAATTTCATATGGTACATGGTCCATTGAAGAAAGTCTTAAGTCTTCGACATGGCGAGAATTGGTAGCTGTTTATCGTGTTTTACAGTCGTTAGGTCATATTCTGACTGGTCAGAGGGTGAAATGGTTTACTGACAATCAAGGGGTTGAAGCGATCGTATCGAAAGGTTCTATGAAGGTGGAATTGCAAAGTATAGCTATTGATATTTTTCGATTTTGTATTGCAAAGTCTATTTTGTTGGAAATAGAATGGATTCCTAGAACAATGAATGAAAAAGCAGATTATCTGTCAAAGATTATAGACATTGATGACTGGGGTATCTCATTTGAAATATTTGATATGATTCAGGCTAGATTTGGAAATATACATATTGATTGGTTCGCTTTCGAACATAATGCGAAACTGAATTCGTATTATTCAAGATATTGGAGTCCCACGTGTAACGGTATAGACGCCTTTTCAGAACATTGGGGAGGAAAGTTCGGATTATTTGTTCCCCCAATCACTGTCATTACACAGGTTATCAAGAAAATGGCCTTTGACAAAGCTGTTGGTGTTCTTGTTGTGCCTTGCTGGAAATCAGCTTTGTTTTGGCCATTTCTTTGTCCAACAGGGTCATTTATACCAGAGGTAGTTGATTGGTTCGATTTACCAATTAACAGAGAGAATTATGTGTCTAGTAGGAGTGGAAAAGGTATGTTTGGAAATATTGATTTGAATTTCCGTATGTTGGCACTGAAAGTTGATTTTTCTTCAATAAGTTAGTCATCATTATATTTGCGGCGAATGTGAGGCTACGTCCCTCGTACGGGACTGCTTGTATAAAAGTTACACTGTCTAATTTTTGGTTTTATGAAAATTGACAAACTCGATACTGCATTCAAAACATAACTTTAAAGACGGAGATGCAAAATTGTCAGTGGTATTTGAAGCACACGCAGTATTGCGTAGGTGCAGTAATATTTAAGAAATTGTAAAATAAATTAAGGCAGTATTGCCGTGTTTGAAAGCGCAAGCAGTATTGCGGGAGCGCAGTTTTATTAAAAAAAAAAAAAAAAAAAAAAAAAAAAAAAAAAAAAAAAAAAAAAAAAAAAAAAAAATTGTATAAAGAAAAGTAGTATTGTCGTGCTTGGAAGCGCAAGCAGCATTGCGGAGGCGCAGTTATAATAAAGGCAGTATTGCCGTGCTTGAATGCGCAAGCAGTATTGCGGAGGCGCAGTTATAACAAGGCAGTATTGCCGTACTTGAGGTTGAGAGCGCAAGCAGTATTGCGGAGGCGCAGTTATATAAAGGCAGTATTGCCGTGTTTGAAAGCGCAAGCAGTATTGCGGAGGCGCAGTTACAATAGAGGCAGTATTGCCGTGCTTGAATGCGCAAGCAGTATTGCGGAGGCGCAGTTATAACAATGGTAGTATTGCCGTGTTTGAAAGCACAAGCAGTATTGCGGAAGTGCAGGTATATTTGAATTGGTCTTTGAAAGTTTAAATGTATTATATTGAAGTTATGTCCAATTTCAGATTTATTAACAATAGACTTTACGTGTGTTTTTTCAGATCCATAAGACCAAAATTGATCAGCTCCCAGAAGTGATGGCGGGAAAAGTGCACCTACTTCCGAATTTGTTGAAGAAATCAAGGGCAGATTCAACCAGTTCAAAATATCATGGAGCGTTTGTGCGCTTTCAGAAGTGGGTATCATGCAACGGCTTGGGAAGTGGAGACGCTTTGCCCGCTAAATCCTTCATAGTAGCGATATATTTGGCTTCTTTAATTCAGTCTGTAAATTCACCTAGCCCAGTTATTGCTGCTTTCTATGCAATAAAATGGTATCATGACATTAACGGTCTATATTCTCCAACGAATTCAAAGTTAGTTGAAAATATTTTAGAAGCGGCCAAAAGAGTTTTGGGGAAACCAGTCGTTAAAAAAGAACCAATCACTGTTGATATCATTACATCTTTGTACAACAGACTATACGAATACAATAATATAAAAAATCAGAGAACAATTTGTGCATTTTTGATAGGCTTTTCTGGATTTTTGAGAAGTCGTGAAATGTTAAGTATTAAGATATCTAACATTGTATTTCATACTACTTATATGGCCATTTTTATGGAAGGCAGCAAGACTGACAAATATAGAGATGGTTCTTGGATAATGATTGCAAAAACAGGTACAAATATTTGTCCTGTAGATAACACTGTGAAATTAATAAAATGGGCAAACTTGAATGGTGATGATTACTTGTTTTGTAATTTAAGTGCTACAAAAACTGGACATAAGGTGAGAAATGTTAACAAAAAGATGTCCTACACAAATCTTCGTGACATATTCATAAATGCATTGAAGCCTCATGTGTCAGATGTGAAAAAGTATTGTGTTCATTCTTTAAGATCTGGGGGAGCCACCGCAGCAGCTAACAACGGTGTCAAAGATCGTATGTTTAAACGACATGGTCGTTGGGCTAGCGAAACCGCAAAAGACGGTTACGTGAAAGATAGTATCGATGAAATGTTAAAAGTATCTCTAAGTCTTGGCTTGTAGAAGTATTGTATTTGTTCATTATATTGCTGATCCAAACATGTTTAAGATTTATTCATTACAAACGAAGGCCCCGTTCTTTATATTCAGCAACGTCCGAGTGCTATACGAGCAGTCGTATCCAAATTCAATAAATTAAATTTGATTTGACTTTGTTTTATTTGTCTGTCCATACTGAGACATGGAGTATATACAGGAAATGTAATTTTCCACGTTTGAATTTATGATTAGGAGGAAAATTAATTTCCTTGATAGATGGAATGTCCAGTAGGTGGCGTGTCAGTAAGTTTGCTCGGTTGGTCTTAGGTGGGGAACAAGTCATTCAGCTTCGGACGTTGGACTGAACGAACAAGCGTTTATAAAACAAACAAGGAATTAAATTGATGTTATTAAGCTTTTTGTTTGGATCAGCAAATTGTAGTTATCATGATTGTTTAAATGTAATGGTGTATGTATAAAGAGTCTAAATGCCTTGAGTAAAGGCACCGTGTTTCAGCAACGTCCGAGTGCTATACGAGCAGTCGTATCAGCAACGTCCGAGTGCTATACGAGCAGTCGTATCCAAATTCAATAAATTAAATTTGATTTGACTTTGTTTTATTTGTCTGTCCATACTGAGACATGGAGTATATACAGGAACTATGATCTCTTATACAGGGTCTTTAGAATTGAAGTTTAATGAAAGGTTGAAAATGCGTAAATCAGACTATGGCTACGATAAATAAAATTTTGAAATCAAATTGCTTGAATTTACATATAAAAATTTGGCTATATATCAGTTTAGTGAGATCAGTGTTACTGAATGGACATGAGTTATGGTATGGCAATGAAATAATATCCACCAGATTAGTAAATTTAACAGCAGAGCCCTCAGGAGAATATTGGAGTTAAATTACAGGACAGGATGAGAAATGAAACTATTGGAGAGATTACTCAATTGCCATATTTGAATAAGATGATGATGAGAGGTAGATGGAGAGGGTTTGGGCATGCTCTTCACACTCCCCAAGAGAGATTAGTTCACCAAACGGTTAGCTGGGCCCCACAAGGGACTAGAAGAGTTGGAAGGAGATCCACGCCTACACGGCTGAGGTCTATGAAGTGTGAAGTAGGAGGAGCTGGTAATGTAAAAAGGTCAAACCCCAGACATGAATAAGGATATATCTGAGGCCTTTGTCCTGCAGCAGACTAGAAACGGCTGAATTTTGTTGTATATACTATATATATATATATATAATATATACATATATATATATATATATATATATGTATATTTTATATATATATATACATATATATATATATATATATATATACATGTGTGTGTGTGTGTCATGCCTAATATGAAGAATTGCCTAATTCGTAAACTAGGCAGTCGAATTGCCAGATTTGTATATTAGGCACTAACGTTACCTAACTTGTAAACGCCTTTCAAAACTATGCCTATTTCACGAACTGGGCCGCCTAGTTTGTAAACTAGGTAGCCTATTTTGTTAAATAGGCAAATTACCTAGCTTGTAAATTAAGCAGTCATGAAATATTTCACTGTTATACATAACCTTCTTTTTTTGTTTACAGTGTTTCTAATTAAAAGTCCGTCATTTTTCTTCATTAACTCTTACTTACTCACTGCTGATCAGTACTTAGCAAGCTATGAATACATCCAAGATGACTGAGGACAAAGCTTGATTTAGAGAAAGGTTTGAATCAAGTCTGATACACTAAATCTGAAACTTATATGTTACCCACCTATGTTACCATATGCTGAAATGTACCAGGTTATTGTCACCGAACTGGCTGGATCAACCTCGTAGAAAACTTAATACCTAAAGAAAAAATTTGAAGTAATTGAAGTTGGTGGAATGAAAAAAATAATCACGGTGAGTCTCTCTCTCTCTCTCTCTCTCTCTCTCTCTCTCTCTCTCTCTCCATATATTTCTATAAAACATACCAGAAAGAGAAAACAAAACCAAATAAGGGAATTGTCGTACGGGTTTGAAAAGTAAGACTTTTGCAGAACGAGGACAAGTAGATCTCATTGTGATGAAATCAAACCCTAACCGTTGATTGAAATATATTTTAAATCATCATGACCATTTCTCAAAATTCCCGGTCCTTAAGCTAATCAAGTCCCTAGACATTAGCAGAAACTGCATACAATCTAATTGATATATTTAGTAGATGACCCCCGCCTGTCAAACTTCAGTCTGACAACGGAATAAATTCAAAGCTTCCGTCATCAATAAAATTTAGTTAATTTTTCCCGCGAATGAAGATTGTCCACGAAGCTCCAAGACATACACAGTCCCAAGGAAGCATTGAGAGATCTAACTGCGATGTCAAGCAGATGCTGATAGCCTGGACGATTAACGATGACTCGACTCAATGGGCTCAAGGTTTACTATTTGTCATGCTTCAAAAAACTCATCTCCACATAGAAACCTTAATTACAGAACACCCTTGGAAGTCTTTTGTGGTCGGAAAGGGACATTGGGTTTGGAAAGGATAAGTCTGCCAAAAGATGACATTGAGAAGCTTGAAAGAGAAGAGGAGCTTGAACAGTTAGTCTCCGAAATGACAGATTCAGAACGGCAAAAGTTGACGATCAAGCCACCATCAGTTCGGAACACACTAGTGACGACAACGGTAATGAAATTCACGAAGAAGTGTACAATACTGGAGGCCCTATAGAAATTACGGTTCTGAAACTGATTCTGATGCTGAACGAGAAACCTCATAAAACTTAAGCAGGCAATCATCCTTGTTGGATGCCTATAGAAAAGATACAACATTGGCTGCCGATTAAAGCGATTCAAGATAAGGATGCAGTTCACATCCCGGTGAGTGAGTTTGACTGGGGAAGATAGGATTGCAGTAGCATCCCAGGCATAATTATTGCTGTCCGAAATGACATCTAACGATCCACGGCATCATAAACAGTTGGATACCAAGAACCAAGCTTTTGAAAACTGACTATGCAATAATAGAAGAAACATGGTTAAAGAAGACAGTTCTTCCATTTCGATGAATTTCCACCCTGCACTCATTGCATGGTGGCCAAGGTTTCATAAAGTGATCCTGTCAGGGGGCTTGCATGACAAAAAGATGTCATTGAAAAGGGGATCAAACCTTGTGCCACAGTCCATTGACAATGGAAAAATAAAACTTGCAAAAATAAGTAACAAGGTAATCTGGTTAGCAAATTAGGATTTTGACATTTCTCAACGATCTTGTTTATCACCTTAATTCTGGCTGATAGATGTTTTTGTTTTCCATTTTTATTCTATGTAAGCAACACCCATTTTATAATAAATTGTGCAGAGATTAAAAAGTTTAATAATTGGTTAATACCTTTTTTGATGTGCATGATAAACTATATTTGTTATAATAAATAAGT
This sequence comes from Palaemon carinicauda, assembly GCF_036898095.1. NCBI lineage: Eukaryota > Metazoa > Arthropoda > Malacostraca > Decapoda > Palaemonidae > Palaemon > Palaemon carinicauda. The sequence goes on from NC_090748.1 coordinate 63,938,430, forward strand.
GCTATAAGATCTATTGGAAAACAAACCAAATTTGCCTAATACACAAACTAAGCACAATGCTTATTTAACAAACTAGGCTACCTAATTTACGAATTAGGCAGCCTAGTATATGAATTAGGCATAGTATTAAAATGAATTTACAAGTTAGGTAACGCCACTGCCTAATTTACAAATTAAGCAAATCGATTACCTAGTTTACAAATTAAGCATTTTCTCATATCAGGCAGGTCATATATATATATATATATATGTGTGTGTGTGTGTATATATACATATATATATATACATATATATATATATATATATATATGCATATATATATATATATATATATATCATGCATACATATATATATATGTGTGTGTGTGTGTGTAGGTGTGTGTGTGTGTGTCTGTGAGTCTTTGTGTGTGTGGGCTTGTTTTGTGTGTTTGTGTGTGTATACAAAATCAATATCCACGAAAAAAAATACATATTTCGAAGGGACCATCTCCTTTCCTCGTGGCAATGCAAATCGATATAATTTCTTACAAGAGGCACAATAAAAGGTTGTATAACAATAAAAGAACCTTGGTAATCTCAATGAAAGAAATAGAAACAACCTTTTTACCCATTACCAAAAAATACTAAAAAATATTATCTAAAATCGAATACAATTTAGAACTACTCCGATTGATGTTAAAATTCCCAATTTTCAACTCAAACTGCTTTTACCAGTTTTCGTCCATGTGTATCAGGTCTTGTTATTAATATGCCTTTATTCTTAAAATCCATTGGATCATTGTCCTGTGTTAGATATTGGAAAACAACGCTATTTTCATCAACTCCTAAAGCATCTATCTGTTTTTTTTTTTTTTTTTTTTTTTTGCTTCTTCTGAAATCTATTGACTCTAATACAGACACCATGACATGTTCCACATGGTAATGGATATAAACATACTTATTCGGCTACTGATTTTTATTCTCATTGTACCTACATCTTTCTAACTGTCAAGTTATTTTCTGTATATCCCAACTCCTTTGTAATTTTTCTGGCAGTTGTCTGGAAACATGATGTCATAGCGTTATTGGCGAATGGCAAGACATTTGCCAACACGAGTCTTTATCTTTTTCTATTTATTATGTTTTTCTTGTTTTAAGATATACCTTTTCAATAGACTCAGTAACATGCTTGTTTCCTTGAAACATCTCTAGGATTACTAGTTTCATATTCATTAACTTCAAATATATGAATACTAAAAACCTTATTAATAATTAAAATGAGCCCTAATGTAGTTATTCTGTCTCGAAAATGCATGTATATTAGAATCTGAATTGAATTTTTTTGTGTAAATCTTGGATTTAAGACAACCAGGTTCAGAGTGGGATACAAGAATGTCCAAGAAGGGTAATTCATGATAATTTTCTTCTTCAACTTTGAATCTGATGGAGTTAAGACTAAAAAGTTATATTTATAAAAAGAAAAAAAACGGAAAATATCATCGACATATCCACGTAATATCGAAATCTAAAATCAATGTTATAAGCTAAGTTTCAAAGAACTCCAGGAGAATTTATGCTAACAAAGGAGACAAAGGAGAACACATGAAATGATCTTATGTTCGAGAAAAAAAAATTTATTTTACAAGCGAAAAAAGACTCAGAAATACACAATCTAATTAACTTTTTTCAAAATATCCTTATTTAAGTTTACAGATGTATCTAAATCAAATGCATCAATTTTGTTGCTCAGGTACTAAAGATATTATTGTACCAGGACTTCGGCAAATAGAGACTTGCCATAAAAAAATGACCTTTTATTTCATAGATCAATGTTTTTCATTTTGTCAACAAAATTGCACGTATCGTTTAAATGGGAAGATGAAATGATGCCAAGGCACTGGAAAAGTTGGTTTGCTTTCTTCTGTTTTGTTTGGTTTTAGCAGACTGTAAGTTCTCTATTGCCATATAAACCTTTCTTGTACCTCATTTTGAGATTTATAACTATTCTAAAGAGAAAAAAAGGTACTTTCGTAGGATAAAATAAAATCGAGAATGAGAATTTTTTCTACATTATGGGAAAATGTAGGAATTAATATTAATGGTGAATACCTCAGCAACTTGAGATTTTCAGATGACTTAGTTCTGTTTGGGGAATCATAGGATGAAATGCAAAAGACGATAGAAGATTTTCATAGAGAAAGCAGAAATGTAGGACTGAAAAGGAATATGATAAAACTAAGATAATGTTCAAGGAAAATGCAGAGATACATCAAACAAGAGTTATGGACGAACCTCTAGAGTTTATTAATGAACATACGTACTTATGACTTTCCACAGGACACGACACCAAAAATCCAAAGAATGATAAGTATAGAGTTGAAAGCATTTTGGTAAACAAAAGAAGATTATGAAAAGTGAAATACCACCTCCTCTAAAAAGGAAAAGTATTTAATGAGATGGTCCTACCAGTATTAACTTATGCATAAAAATAAACCTTAGAGCCATACCAAAGCCTTAGAACATAAGCTAGTTACAACTCAAAGAGCGATGGGAAGAATAATGATGGCATTAATACTAAGCGAAAGAAAAAGAGCAACAGGGATACGAGAGCAAACTAAAGTAGATGATATTCTAACAACATGTAAGGAAAAGAAATGGACATGGGTAGGATATATAATGCGAATGACAGACCAAATATTGACATTCAAAAAAATGAAATGGAACCCTAGTGATTACAAAAGAAGGTGGAAAAGAAAGAGAAGACGATGGATTTACGAACTAAGAAACTTTGCGGGTGTGGACTGGCATAGAAAGACCATAAACAGATGGAAGTGGAAGGACATGTCCTTTTTCTGCATTGGACTCTTAACGATTGATGATATACGCCTCCTAATATCTGGATTCTCTTAACCTCGGGACCAAAGACCCAAAGGGGAATGAACTCAAAAATAATAGATTCCGGTCGGCCGGGGACTCAAACCCAGGACCAAGAAACAGAAGCCTCCCTGACACTTGCACGCATTTGTGGCACGCACTGGCACGCATTGTGGCGTGAACTGGCGTGAACGATGTGGGAATTGGCGTGAACTTGACGTGAACGGTGTGTGGCTTGCGTGCCGATGCGTGCCATGCGTGCCGAAAATTTTGAAATGCTCAAAATTTTTGGCGCGCATTGTCACGCCAAAATTGGCGTGAACTTGTCGTAAACGATGCGGGAACTGAAGTGAACTGGAGTGAACAGTGCGGGACGATGCGGGAGGATGCGTGCCAGTGCGTGGTAATTAAATCAATGGATTTATCCCTACTGAGGGACGATGCGGGAGGATGCGTGCCAGTGCGTGGCAATTAAATCAATGGATTTATCCCTACTGAGGGACAATGCGGGAGGATGCGTGGGCAGTGCGTGGTAATTAAATCAATGGATTTATCCCTACTTCCTCATATGCATCAAAGAAAAAATCTGAATGACAATATATTCTTTCACCTCTCCCCTTTCCTTATTTAATTGAGAGAGAGAGAGAGAGAGAGAGAGAGAGAGAGAGAGAGAGAAAATAAACTTCAATATTTTGATGTATCATAGACTAGGGAACATAAAAACTAATGGCTCTCTCTCTCTGTCTCTCTCTCTCTCTCTCTCTCTCTCTCTCTCTCTCTCTCTCTCTCTTGGTATTATTATCAGCAAGGATTTGAAGTTCACCAACAGAGCATAAAAGCTGAAAAGAAAGCACAAAACATAATAGGTTACATAAAGAGACAATTCAAATACAGAGATATAGACACTGTAGCCTACTACAGCTGTAGGCCTATACAGATACACCATTAAATAAATACATTTCAAATTCATCTATTCCGCTCTTTTATAATATATTAAAAACTTTTCCTTTATTCTCCTACACAGTCTACAACTTTACCCTTTGAGTAAGTCTATCGGCAAAATTGTTATTCACACTTTCACTAACATAGGCCTACGCGCGAATCTAAGGAATTTGCACTTGATTTTTCACTAACTTTTACCCCTGCACTCTTTTATCCCTCGGGGAGAGAGAGAGAGAGAGAGAGAGAGAGAGAGAGAGAATTATTGATTTTATAGCACAAAAAGAGGACAGAAGTTCTTTAATCTCTTCATGAGCAGGTGTAATACTTGAGAGAGATATATTTTCTTCATTTTCCTTGTGGTTTATTGAATGTGTATACACACACAAACATATATATATATATATATATATATATATATATATATATATATATATATATATATATATATATATATATATATATAAACAGGAAAA
>NC_090748.1:63950197-63965197 GCF_036898095.1 Palaemon carinicauda
GTCTTTGCTCCCATCACATTGGTAACATACGGAGGGCCTCGACCACCAAGCCTACAATGAACTCCCCCAATCCCAAGTCCTCTGCTTTTGCTGCCATAGTGAGACGCCCACCCTTTTCCAACTGAGATACATTTGTTTGGTTTAAATACACCGAGATTCAGTTCTGCATGATGGGTATGACCAGTTTATACAACCAAGCTGACTACATCTTTATTTTGATCCCCGACAACGACACCTTCCTAAAAACTCCCTACTGGTTTTGCAAGCAAAGGGATGCCCCACTAAAGTATGATGCCCTCAGATCATTCCTCCTGGAGCAGTGCTCACCATCGCCAGCCACCCATATAGCCAAGCCTCCAAAGTAGCCAACATTTTCTAGCTTCTTCAACAACCTCTAGGTGATAAAAAGGCAGGAAGTATTGCTCGCCTTCAGCCTGCGCAGAATTCTCCAAATAAAATTAACCTACTTTGCAACTTTTGGGCATAACGCCTTCTGAAACTTGTGCGAGCTGCCCTTCCCAATGTTAGTACTTTGCCCATGAAGAACCTGTCAACCTGAGTCAATGCCCTTATAAACAGCTACTTCCTCACTGTAAAAAACTCCATCAGCAACTCCACTCTTGAAGAAGGGGACAGCCATGCAACACCAATTGAAGCAGAGATGAATGTTGTTTGACATTGTCGCCCACCTTGAAAAAAACATGTGCAGTGAAGAAGCCATCCAACACCTGCTTATGACACTCTATGTCTGCACCCTAACCATCACCCTCAACAGGCATTGAATGGCACCCCTTGCCTTCAGTTGTGCTACTACCACACCAGTTTCCATGATGCTGCTAAGAAAAGTCGTGCAGCATATAAATGGAAAAAAAAAAAAAAAAAAAAAAATGTATTCGTAGGCCATTTTATGTACTGGTGGCCTCCTGTTAACTAATCTCTTCTTTATGCATAATTCTGGATATAATAAGCATTTTCTGGTAGATAATGGTGCCTGTCGTTCCTTTCTGCTTCATAATTATTTAAGGGCAAAGCCCGTCATTCCAAGGCTACAGAAGTTTGCTTGGGGGCAACTAATGAATCTGCTATCCCCACCCATAGGTACAAGACACTGCGGCAGTTATTTAGAGGGTTTAAGTACGATTGGACATTCATTATCGCTAATGTTACGTTATTTCCCATGGATAGAGATTTTCTTCCCTTCCTGGTCGACATCACACGTCACGCTTGATCAATTCCAGCTCTTACTTGACCACACCTTTATCACCTTCTCCCTCCAACCTCATTCAGCATTCCAATGGACATCTATGCCAACCTCCTCACTTTATATCAAGTCATCTTTCAGCCAGAACTATGCCAGATGCCCACGGTTCTATCTAAATACAGATCTATCACCATATTAAGACAATGGGGCCCCGGTGTCTGCAAGATTCAGACATTTGGAGCCAGACTGTTTAGTAGCTGCAAAATACACATTTACTGAAATAGAAGAAATGAGCCTTCGTCAAAATCATCATGATCGCCCTTGCAAATCACCCTGAAGAAGGAATAATGACTACACCCTTATGGGGATTACAGACTTCTTAACAAGTGACAGAACAAGACCTCTACTCCCTCCCCAACATCACCACCTACCTTCACGTATCTAAAATATTCTCAACCTTCGATCTCCTGAAGGGGTATCATCAGGTTCCCATGAACCCAAAAGATATCCCCAAGACTGCCATCACCACCCTTTCAATTACTCTTGCTTTGACCAGTAGCAGCTCGTGTATATGCACTGTGGAACTGCAGTGCACCTTATTTTCATTTGATATAATTCACTATGATTTTCTTTTTCTTTAATCCTATCTTTATACTTGTACAATATATGATATTTAAACTTAATGTCAGTCGCTGTCCTTCATCTTATGAAAAAAAAATAAATAAAAAAATCTTTGTATGGAACTGTGGACTTCATAGATCCAGCTTCATGTCATTTGGTTGTTGGGGACAAAAACAAGCAAAGCTGCATGCTAGGCAGAGAGGAGGAGCACTGTTGCTCCAACACTGGCAAGACTGAAAACCTTGGTGTGTTGGTGAAAGGTAGTTATTTATTTTTTCAATGTCTGTTGCATAAGAAAACAAATATACAATATTCTTGAATGTGATAAAGTGTAGAATTAGAATATTATCCTACTTCCAGATGTTCTATTTTATTAATTTTTTCACTTCTTTTACAATTATTTCTGGGTCTCTTGAAAAATGGTACTACTACATCATAGGCAGAACGTTCCTTTTCAACCTTAAAAAAATAAACACATTTCTAAAAAGCACGATGAATTCGGAAAGTCTAAATCGACTTGAAGTACTTTCAGTAAAGAAAAATTTCTTCAGTTTTTATCCAGCGATAACAGAAAATAATCGATCTTTTCACGCAAATCAAAACAAGAGGAATGGGTTTCATTTTCAAATGAATGGATCAAGCTTAAACAGGAGCAAATTAGGTAATAGTAAGTAAAAGGTGTTTGATTTCGTTCCATCAGGATTCTATCAATTTTCTGAATAAATTTTCTTATAACAGTTTGTTTCCTTTTATATCATACAAAACCAAAAGGGTACAAATTTTATGGAGTAGCACTCACACTTATTCTTGCCATAAGCCACCACTGGCTTTGACCTTTGTAATGCAGGGGCTACATTTCAACAACTTTTTTATGGCATTGTAGGAGACCTCCTCTTTTGTGCATGTTATGTAGATGACATATTGATATTTTCTTCTTCCAGAGAGGACCACCTACATGTAATACCTACGCATTGTCTTCGATAACCGGCAGCAGACCAGACCTGTAATCAGGTATGATAAGTTTGCGTTCTGTGCCCAGGATATGGCATTCTTTGGTCATCGCATCACTTCGGAATGTGTTCATCCCCTCCTAGGGGTGGTATCAGCAGTATAGAATTTTCCCACGCCCTTGGCTGTCAAAGCACTGCAAGAGTTCTTGGGCATAGTGAGCTACTATCAACGGTTTTTGCCATCCTTTAACGCCAATCTAGCCCTCCCTCTACCACTACCTCAAGGGTAATCCTAAAAACCTGAGGTATGACCCTCTTCAGGAGGCAGCCTTCTTCAACACAAACAATGCCTTATCAACTGCTATAGCTTTCAACTTTCCCACACCAACTACATCCCTCCTACTCTCCATGCTGCCAGTGGCATAGCCTTTGGGACATACTTGTACAAGTGATCAACAGATAGTCCTGCCAATTCTCCTTCATCAGTAGAATACTATCCAATGTGGAATTCAGCTACTCTACCTTCGATTCCAAACTACTGTCAGTATATTTGATTGTCCATCACTTTTTCCATTTCTAAGAAGATACATCTTTCGTCATTCACATGGACTATATGCATGCCTTCACTTGACAGTCCGACTCCTGATTCTCCTTTCAGTGCAGAGATCTCTCTGCCATCTCTGAATATAACTATACCATTCTGTGACGGGCCAAGATTAGGTTGTGAGTCAAAGGAGAGATGAATGCAACTGAATACTTTATTAGAGACACATCGACTATATATACTCACTAGGTCCCGGTAAGAAGGTCACAAAATACAAACACGCCATTTCTTGTCAAACCAGCAACCGGTTCTGTTAACACTTAACAATGAAGTAGGCAGACAGGTTAATACAAGTTGCTGTCAGTGCAAGGGGAGAGCAAAGATACAAAGGATAATATATACAAAAAAGAGAAATTTTGTTACTATGTAGGATCGTGTGACACACGTATGGTACTTGACTCACCCCCCCCCCCCCCACCGGCTAAAAATAAATGACATACTGTACATGTTAAATAGGGCGCCTTGATCTAGAGAGTCAAACTGTAGGTGGGTCATCTGGCAAAAGATAAGCAGGTTTTAAATAATCAGTGGAGACAAAGTCTTCTTTGCCACGAACGTTTAGTAAGAATGCTTTTGGATTGCGCTGGATCATAAGGAAAGGGCCCGTGTAAGGAGGCGTTAGCGGTGGCTTGCTAGTGTCCTTGCGTAGGAAGATGTGCGTTGCACAGTGCAAGTCTGTCGGTATGTGATGCTTCAATGGGGGCTTGTAAGTCTGGCAGCAAGCAGTAAATTTTCCCACGACGTGACATATGCGCTAGAGATCGTCGGAGAAGGTTGCAGAAGAGAAAAATTCAGCTGCCGAGATGTCCAGGGCGTCTTTAGGAGTGGTCCTTACACCCAGAAGGACCCAGGGAAGCTTTGTAAACCAGTTGGAGTCCTTGCAGCGAGACATCAAAGCTGCTTTGAGGGTGCAACGAAAACATTCAACCATTCCATTGGCAACAGGGTTGTAGGCAGTTGCCTGATGTAGGGTGATGACCAGGAGATTCACTAATGATGTCTACTATTGAGAGGTGAAAGCGGTACCCCTGTCAAAACTAATATGCTCAGAGATACCAAATCTTGCTATTTATCCTGAGAGTAAGGCAGTTGTACATGAGGCGGACGTTGCAGTTTCCATGGGAATGGCTTCATGCCAACAAGTGGAGCGGTCGATGACAGTAAACAGGTAACAGTGTCCTTGTGATGTAAATAGGGGGCCTACAACGTCAACGTGAATGTGGGCGAAACGATGCTGAGGTTGAGGAAAAGTGCCCACTCCTAAATCCATGTGTCGATGTACTTTGGAAGTTTGGTAAGAAGTACAGGTGTGGACCCAATCCTTAGCATCCTTAGTAATGCTGTGCCAAATGAACTTCGTCTTCAGCAGCTGCGCAGTAGAACGGCACAAGGGATGTGAAAGGCCGTGAATGAAATCAAATACCTGTCGGTGCATGGGAGCTGGAATCCACGGTCGCAATCTACCAGTACTGACATCACAGAGGAGGGTGGTGTTGGAGTCGTCGAGGGGGACGTCTTCCCAATGGAGGGATGTGAAGGATGTCCTACATGCTTGATACTCTAGATCCTGTCGTTGGGCTTCAGCCAAGGCGTTGTAATCCAATCCCAGTTGAATGGCGGCCAACGTGTTTCTTGACAGGGCATCGGCAACGGGATTCATTTTCCCAGGGATGTGTTGAAGGGTGCAATTATATTCAGCCACAGCGGAGAGAGGTCAGCATTGACGGGCGGACCAGGCGTCAGACTGTCGAGTGAAGGCGTGCACCAGAGGCATGGTCTGTGCGAATGACGAAGGAAGTACCTTCTAAGCAATGACAAAAGTGACGGACAGCCAAGTGCACCACAAGCAATTTGCGATCGAAGGTAGAATAACCCGATTCTGTCTTGGACAGTTTTCTGCTGAAGACGGCCAATGGGCAGGGCGAGCTGTAGACCACCTGTTTGAGTACTGCACCAAAAGTGACATCGCTGGCATCGGTGGAGAGAAGGAGAGGGGCATGTGGGGTGGGAAAAGTGAGTGCAGCAGTGGTTGATAGGGCATTCTTTGTGTTGCAGAAGGCTGCTTCTTGAAGGGTACCCCACTTCAGGTCTAGTGGCTTGCCCTTGAGGGAGGCGAGAGGGGAGCAAGAGTGGCGGCAGTGGGTGGCAGAAAACGGTGATAATAGTTGATCATACCCAAGAATTCCTGCAGTGCTTTGACGGTCGAGGGTGTGGAGAAGTTCTGAATGGCTGCTACCTTCTTAGGGAGGGATGGACTCATTCAGGAGTGATGCGGTGCCCTAAGAACGACGCTTCGTTAGCGCCAAAGATACACTTATTGTACCGGACTACAAGGGCGTTCTGTTGTAGGCGGTCGAGCATGATGCGAAGGTGACGGAGGTGTTCCTCCTTTGAGGATGAGAACACGTGTATGTCGTGCACGTAACATACACAGAAGGGGAGGTCCCCTAAAATGCCATCCATGAGTCACTGAAAAGTGGCCCCAGCATTACGAAGGCCAAAACAGGAGTAATTGATGGTGTATGTACCAAACGGAGTGGTGATGGCGGTCTTGGGGATGTCTTGTGGGTTCAGGAGGTTGAGCGTGGAGAAAACCTTCGCTTTGTTCAGGTAGGAGGTCACGTCGGCGATATTTAGGAAGGATTAGTGATCAAACTCAGTTTGTATGTTCAGGCGTCTGTAATCCCCACACGGATGGAGGGAGCCGTCTTTCTTCAGGACGATGTGTAAAGGTGACGACCATGGGCTGGAAGCCTTTTAGCATAGGCCCATTTCTTCCATTTCGGCAAATGTCTGTTAGGCGGCTGTCAATCGATCCGGTGCCATACGTCTGAATTTGTCAAAGTCTAGGGGTCCCGTCGTCTTGATATGGTGTTAAGTACCGTGTTAGGCAGGAGCCGTGGGCATTTAGCAAAGATCTGGATGAAAAACCTCCTGGTACGACATGAGGAGGTGGGTGTAGGCATCCATGGGTGCACTAATGGGGAGAGTGAGGTTGGAGGGGGCGGGTTGAAGAGGTGTCGACAAGTACGAGTATGCGTTGACCAATCGTCGGTGGGTGACATCAACCAGAAGGTGGAAATGAGAGAGGAAATCTGCACCGAGGATTGGCAATGTGACGTCAGCAATGGAAAACCTTCCAATCAAATTTGCCGTATCTAAACGATAATGTGAGGTTCTCGTAACCGTACGTAGGTATCGCAGATCTGTTGGCCGTTACCAGGTGGACGTCGGCAGACTTAGACAGATTATATTATGTCCCTTGGCAAAAGATAACGACAAGCACCTGTCTCTACCAAAAATTGCACGCCCGTTCCTGACTCATATAAAAAGAAAAGATTAGAAACACAGGAGGCCACCACCACGAGCGATGGCCACTTACACGTTTTTTGGCCACTGACAATCCTTGACACATTTCTTTGCGGCAGCCCCAACCTGGAGTGATAGTAGCAAAACTGCGGCCAATGGACAGCAGTAAGTGGCTGTAGAAGTCGTTGGTTGGGGCAGGAGTGAGTGATGGGTGATGGGTGGCTTTGTCGCCCCTCCGGCAAAGTCACGGAGTAGGTGTGTGTCCTACTGCCTTCACGTCAGTTTTGGTTGGCATTGAATAGGTGTCATCTTCGTCAAGAGTGGAGGCATTGATGGAGGTCTTGAAGGTCGTGAAGTGGCTGTCTATAAGGGTGTCGGATTTGGTCATCATGCCCTTTATGGGTAAACTATCGACATCGGGTATGGCAGCGCATGCAGGTTCGGGTAAACGGCATACCCAAAGGGCATGGACTAGGTTCACCTCACGAGGAGAGACGTCTGCGGCAGGTTACAGGTGAGCGAAACTATTCATTTCCCTGAAGGTGAGCGAAGCCCTTTGGTCCCCCAACGGTTGTTGAGAGAGCTGAGAAAGCTTTGCTGTACGTGCGGCTGGCAACTGCGAGTACTGCTGCAGAAGGTATGTTTTGAGGGTGTCATACATTATTGGGGTGTCTCCTCATTTACAAAGCCAGTCGGAGATTTCCAGGAAGGTGTCCTCGGGCATTGCCGCGAGAACATAATCTGCTTTTGTGGTTGAGCGAGTCACGGCCTTGATGCGGAATTGAACTTCTGTGCACTGAAACCAAGCAAACGCTTCTCCGCTGGTGAACGACGAAAGTTTGAATGGAACGGTAACAACTTCCGTGGAGTCCGCCATAGTAACAGTGGGGGGAGGAAGGGGGGAGGAGCGAGTCGACCTCCAGGTTCACCAATGTGTCGGGCCAAGAGTAGGCTGTGAGTCAAAGGCGAGATGAATACAACTGAGTACTTTATTACGGACAGATCGAGTATATTTACACACTAGGTTCCGGTAAGAAGGTCACAAAATACAAACATGCTATTTCTTGTCAAACCGGCAACTGGTTCTGTTAACAGTTTACAATGAAGTAGGCAGACAGGTTAATACAAGTTTCTGTCAGTGCCAGGGGTGAGCGAAGATACATAGGATAATATATACAAAAAAGAAAAATGTCGTTACTATGTACGGTCGTGTGATACATGGGTGGAACAATTCAATACAGCCATGGTAAACTGAGTCCTATATTTGACATTCTTTCCAGAAAACACTAGCCTACATACACCTAGGAATGTATTACAAGGCCTTGGCAGAAGCCAAGAAAGACCCTTGATTACCAAAACTTCAGGTTATCTTGAACATCTCTCTGTTGAGAAAATGTGTCCCTTGGTGACTCAAATGCCACCCTTCTCTGTGACAACAGTTCTGGCGGGTCACGTCCATGAATACCTGTCCCCATACACCAATATCTATTTCAATTGATACATGGCATCTCAGACCACTTGTGCCGATCTACTGCATAGCTACTAAAGAAGTTTATATGGCCTGCATTACTGAAGATACCGAGAATTGCATCAATGCTGTATTTCATGTAAAACTATTAAATTACATCAACACGTGGATTCAAATGAGAGCACTTTTCATCAATCACGCCATTGTTTTGCCCACATTCATGCTTACATAGTAGGCCCCCTACCCACGTCGCAAGTGCACCGTCACTGATCGCTATACTTGCAGCCTTGAAGCCATACCTATGCAAGATGCAACATTCACCTCATATACCGCTGCCTTACTTTCTGGATGGATAGCAAGATTCAGCATCTCAGCATATCACTTCCGATAGAGATGCCGCTTTCACATCTCAATTGTGAACTTCCAAAGGCCATCTTCTTGGTATTACCCTTCATTAGAGTACCTCTCATAATCTCGCAGCCAACAGAATGGTGGAATGTTTCCATCGCACCCTCAAAGACGCTTTCATGTCCCACTGCACCGACTCTAGTTAGTTTCCATGAACTTCTTGGATCCTCCTGAGAATGAAGACAACTCCCAAGGGCATCATGGATTTCTCAGCAGCATAAAGGGTATAAAATTGTCACTGCAGAATTATTTCCACTCGCTGCCTCTTCCGAGGATCTCCAGTGCCTAGGTCACATTGTGGGAAAATTTACCACATGGTGTCAGACTTACAAGCTCACATCAAAGCAGCACATATCAAAAGACCTACACACTTCAATACACGTCTTTGTGACCCAGGAAGCTTGCAACTCATTGCTTATGCCCCCATACTCAGGCCCATTCCTTGTACTATTTTGTACTCCTAAAGTTTTCTTCCTAAGCATTCTTATTTAAAAGAATTGGATCACCTCTGACTGCCTTAAACTGGAGTATCTGCTGCAAGACGATCCACCAACAGAAAAACTATGCAGAGTAGATTTCCTTCTTTCAAATGCATGTCTGTTTCAGGTGAGGAGCCATGTAATGCACATGAAGCTAGCAACACATGCAAATGAAGAAAGATATCCTATCCATGTATTCCGCACTACTAAAATAACCAACGGAATCCGCGTAAAAACGCTATTGAATGTGACAAGGTTTTTTAAACTTTATTATTATTTCATTATGATCTTATCTCTTTCTTATCCCAATATCAACCTTATCGACAATGGTCGTTGATTGTAAACGTACACTTGCAACCCTTATGTGACCCTCTCGGGCCTATAAATAGCCATTTGTCTCTATAATAAAATTAGTTGTTAGTAAGCTGCCTTTACTTAAGCTGCCTCTGCTCCCGTCACAGTAACCTAAATATTATTATTTATAAAGATTTGGTCACACTTGTTTTAGGATTTTTGTAATAATGATATAGAATACTGATTTCCATTTGAATGACCAAACAAGGGTCTCTAAGTATATAGAATTTTCTTTCCTGCTATAGATTTTATGGATTACGAACAATTAATAAAGCAGGAATGGGATTTTGCAATTTACATAGAAATACAGCAGATATTTTACAAAAGATGCCTAAAGTGTTATAAACCCAAAGGTCACCAATTTACGTTTATAGCTTGGATATATATATATATATATATATATATATATATATATATATATATATATATATATATATATATATATGTATATATATATATATATATATATATATATATATATATATATATATAATTATATATATATATATATATATATATATATATATATATATATATATATATATATATATATATACATATATATATATACATATATATATATATGTATATATATATATATATATATATATATATATATATTATATGCTGAAGAACCACAGGGAAAATGAAAATACGAAATATACGCTTAAGTCCTGACTAGTTTCGTGATACTTCTTCAGAGGACTGATTTATTGAGAGAGGTTTCTTTACATTTTATAGGGAAAGCAAACGTACGAACATACATATAGAGATTTAGAGAACAATGAGCTTGGGAACTCTGCCCACTTAACACCTGACCCAAGCCCAGGTAGCTGGTAAGGGAGTGTCATTGTTCTCTAAATCTCTATATGTATGTTCGTACGTTTGGTTTCCCTATAAAATGTAAAGAAACCTCTCTCAATAAATCAGTCCTCTGAGGAAGAATCACGAAACTAGTCAGGACTTGAGCGTATATTTCGTATTTTCATTTTCCCTGTGGTTCTTCTGCATCTGAGCATCACGTTTTCCTGTGATTTTTACGCATATATATATATATATATATATATATATATATATATATATATATATATATATATATATATATATATATATATATATATTTCAAATAAACCATATATATTAATACATTAAAGTCTGGATTCTCTTAGCGACCTCGGGATAAGAGCCCCAGGCGGAATCACCCAAAGACTATAGTATCAGACCGGCCGGGATTTGAACCCTGGTCCAGGGTGATTCCGCCTGGGGCTCTGATCCCGAGGTCGTTGAGAGAATCCAGACTTTAATGTATTAATATATATGGCTTATTTGAAATATGAAAAACACATTTAAAGGTGCAAAAATTTATCATATATATATATATATATATATATATATATATATATATATATATATATATATATATATATATATATATTTATATATATATACAGTATATATACATACATATATATATATATATATATATATATATATATATATATATATATATATATATATATGTATGTATATGTATATGTGTATATATATGTGTGTATATATATATATATATATATATATACATATATATATATATATATATATATATATATATATATATATGTATATATATATATATATATATATATATATATATATATATATATATATATATATATATATATATATATATATATAAGTTATTCAAAGAGTGGTAAAAATTTCACTGATATGGCTAAAATAAAAATGTCAGAATCGTTATAACTTTCATCATATCATTTCGTGCCACATAACCAAATCATCACAGAATATTGCAAGTCATCATTTCACAATGTAAATCTTTGTATAGTACTTGCATATCTCTTCATTTCTTATTTCCAAATATTCTTACAACGCATAGTACTACTAACACCATTCCCATCAATACTTACAACGTTTTTCACTTAAAGTAAAACGCCTGTCAACTTCGAAATAAAAGCTGTGTATACAGTAACTGTATTATGCTAGTCATGGAGTACCGAGTTCCTACTCTCAGAAAACACTGTATTGGCCCAATGAGTTTAAAATGTTAGATCACTGGCAGAAAGGAAGTGTGAACTGGAGAAAGTATAAGGGTATAATGAGTGACAGTAGGAGACGAAGGGTGGTGAAATGACCCTTAGGTAATGCGTACAGTACACCATATGAGAGTTGTACTACCGGCACCGTCTCCCTTATAAGAGAACCTATTTTAATCAAGGGAAACAATCTGTACGTCTTTTATCAGTGTACATTGTTATAAGGCAAGATGTGCAACACCTTGAAAACATTTATTACGTTATTAATTTTGTTTCTTTACTAGTTTTTTAGATGGCTTTCCAATTTATGAAGATCAAACTGGAACGGGAGATTGACCATATTACCATCGAAGCAAAGGCTAATTATGATCTGAAACGAACGTTAAGCAAAATTTAGCGAACTAGAAATAGAGCTACTAACAAATATGTGAAACAAACTGATTCCGGATTTTTTTCTAATCTCCTGAGACCACCCCTTAAAATTTCAAATGTAATGAAACTTTATAAAAAAAGATATTAAAGCGTAAATAGTTCCTGTTATTTAAAGTGTATTACGTCCACTTATCTAGCTTTATGTAGGTATGTATATATGTATGTAACTATGTATTTATGTATGTATGCATGTATGTGTGCATATATGCAAGTATGTATGCATGTATGTGTATCAATTTAGAGATGGGTGAAACCCAGAGATCTGAAACTATGCAAGATAACAAGTATAATGTAAGGCCTGTCCAGACGAGCGTGCTTGATTGTCAAGCATAAGGTCTATAGAATGCAGGCATACACAATAACGGGCACATTTAAATGGGCAAACCATAAAATTGCCCGAACACTGATGATTGAAATCACCAGTTGGGGCCTGATGCCTGATGGCTCGAGCTCCGACCCTTTCAAAGGCATTTTAACCTAGGTTACCAATAAAGGTTTTCTAACTTTCCTCGTCATTGTAAGACTGTACTGTTCCTCTTGGTTACCCCCAGACACTTCCACGTGCACGTTGATTAAACTTTACCGTTAAAATCCTTATTTATGGAATATAAGACTAAATTGTTACAAAACAGACAAACGGGTAACAAAATTGAAAGCCATTGCTGCAAAGATCAGGAAACGTTGTGGTCCTGCCCCCCACCCACACCTTCCAAAAAATTAGGTAACATATTTGGGCACGAAAGTTTGGAGCTGGAAGTGAGGATGCTTACATCCCACCTTAGGGGTTTCCATGATCTGACATTCCTCACTGATAAAAGAATTTCATTGCGAAACATAGACAAAAGTCAGTATAGCGAGGATACCGAAGATTTGTCTGCAGATACATCTGATACAAAGAAACATAGCCATCTCTCTCTCTCTCTCTCTCTCTCTCTCTCTCTCTCTCTCTCTCTCTCTCTCTCTCTCTCTCTCTCTCTCTCTCTCTCTATATATATATATATATATATATATATATATATATATATATATATATATATATATATATATATATATATATTATAGCTAGAAGACTTATTGTACACCCCGAAAATTTAATCACATCATAAAGTGTTTTATGAACACTTTTATGCAAATGATGCTGTCATAATAAAACTAAACAAAAATAATATAGACCCAGGATATATATATTAGGTTTATAGTAGCCTCCTATCGTATTTATATGCATTGTGTAAAGGTATGATGGCTGCAACATCGGGCCAGCTCGCCTATTCATCAAATAGGATATGTGATGTACTGCATGTGTTTCATAGACGCTTATACTCTTTAATGATATTGTTTTTTGCTATATTTGGTTCGCCCAAGGATTGATAATAGTAACCTGTTTAAGTTTGCTATTGTATGTTTTATACTGTTTGAATTTTTTGTCATTCTTGTTCTTAACTGTCTTGTTGAATAAACTTTATTTACATTTACTTCACCTTTGTGTTAGTATTTAACAACCGTCTCACGCAATTGGTGACCGCCAGAGGACCAGCTCCCTCCTACGTTCCACCTCACTGCTGTGCCCTTCTGTTTGACGATGCTGCCCGCAACCCTGACTCTTCTATCCTCGCTACATCCATGAAACTACCATCCTTCGCAAGTACAGTGGCATTCGACTGTTTTCAGCGCACTGAGGTTAAGTTTTGCATCAAGGCCGATACTCACTGAAGCATCAAAGCAGACTGTCCACGTGGACGCTTCGCCTGAAATCTCTAATTGCCCTTGTGAACAAGGGAACGCTCTAATAGCAGGCAACACCCTTTAAATATCTTACTAGAAGTAAAGAAATTTATACCATATTCTGCGTTCTGATGAAGAACATCCAGAAATATTTTTTCATTAAGCTCATCTTAAGTTCACGTGTTTTGAGTCAACTAATTGCTTTTTTTGTGTTCCCTTAGCAAAATATGCAAAGTCGTTAATTTGTACATTTTTTTTTTTTTTTTTTTTTGCCATCTTGCATTGCTAAAAAATATTCGCTTTTATATTTGTACCTGAAAGAAAGGAAGCACATTAGGACAATACTCCACATCCAAACCAACAATATCACACAAAAGAAAGAACACAGTTACACTCACAGTTTGCCTTTGATGAAACGTTATATTTGGCAATGCAGAAGTCATAACACAAGTTCAGTGAGTTTCACATAAAAACAAAGTTTGTCATGGTATTCTGCATCCCAAATTAAGTACTGTATATTTGACCTATTATACCTCCAGGGATGATTAAAGCCTCTCCCTCACGAGGGGCAATTTCAAGGGTGAACAATCTGATTGTACTGTAATTCTCTCACTTTGAAACAATGCTACCAGATCAAATAGTCAAAGGCAGGCAATAGGCACAGGAAGGTGAACATATGACTAGGGTCAGACGCTAGGCAGCCACATTTAACAGCAAGGTGGTCCCTAGTCATACTAGGTTCCCATTCAGTGCCTCAACATCAGGCAAGGGTACTTTGATGGTTTATGGCATCATCTGCATGCGTGATTGCCACTCATACCACAGTAAATCTCCTTCCACACGAGAGCAAATGCAGGGCTGACATTCTGATTTGGTCGTAATTCTCTTGCCTTGAAACAGTGTTAACAGATTAAACATTCCAAGGCAGTCAAACCTTAGACTTGGATGACACACTGGACAGAACGTCATCAGAATTAATTTATATAAGGCAACGTGGTCCAGAGCCCTATTCAGGCTCCCATCCAGTGCCACATGAACAGGCATGAGCACTTCCATCTTTTGCATGAGGTTTTCTCATCTAAAGTAATCTACACTAGTTATTGCCATCCAAACACACAATTGGTAAGAGTATCTGCGCGCGGTGCATTTTTCCATCTTGTGGAAGGGGCTTTACAGTGCCTGCCCACCGTGCAATTGCCTTTCGTGTGGAAATATATCAATAGTAATCAGCTACCTGAATTAGACAGGAAAAAAGTAAATCATAGTCGAAAAAAACTTGTATCACTGCTGATAGGCTGATTGGTCACCTTGCAGATTTGTTGCAGTTCTAGGCTCGGTTGAAGTACTTATCAAAAAATTAATTTCTGTTTGGCAATTTATTACAAATATCATATATAT
>NC_090748.1:63970197-63972697 GCF_036898095.1 Palaemon carinicauda
ATATATATATATATATATATATATATATATATATATATACAGTATATATATATATATAATATATATATATATATATATATATATATATATATATATACTATATATATATATATATATATATATATATATATATATTTCTTTATTTATATATATGTATATATATATATATATATACATATATATATATGTATATATATATGTGTGTATTAACATCATTATTATCCTTTGTTACTGCAGAACAAAGGCCTGAAACATATCCTTCTACTCATGTCTGCTTATGGTCTTTCTATGCCAATTTATATCAGCAAATTTTCCTAGTTTGGCAGTGCAGTGTCTTCTCTTCCTTCCCTTTCTTCTTTTGTAATCTCTAGGGACCCATTCTGTTATTCTTAATTTCCATCTATTATCTGTTTATTCTTATTACATATACGGCCCTTGTTCACTTATTTTTCCTATATGTTGGTAAATATCCTTTACCCGTATCCATGTTGCTCTTTTTGTCTCTCAGACGCATTATTCCCATCATTATTATTTTCCTAGATCTTTGAGTTATAACTATATATATATATATATATATATATATATATATATATATATATATATATATATATATATATATGTGTGTGTGTGTGTGTGTGTGTGTGTGTTTGTGTGTGCATTTGTGTATGCATATGCTAGTATATGAACATATATCACAAGCACACGTGATTTTAATTAATGTAAATATCACCCACGAAATGCATTTAATACCGAATTCTATCTTGGGAAATACATATCCACTTGGAATTCATTTTATGGTAACAGCTTCTGGCCGGGTGGTGATTCGAACCACCACCTGTACGGCTAGAAACTATGCTTGGCAGGGACCCTATCGACTCAGCTATCAAGAGATAGCTGAGTCGATAGGGTCCCTGCCAAGCATAGTTTCTAGCCGTACAGGTGGTGGTTCGAATCACCACCCGGCCAGAAGCTGTTACCATAAAATGAATTCCAAGTGGATATGTATTTCCCAAGATAGAATTCGGTATTAAATGCATTTCGTGGGTGATATTTACATGCTAGTATATATATTTACACATGAATATTACATTAATGAATTATCACATATTATAGATTCCAAAGTTTCGTTGCAATGCCAAGATGAATTCAGACCAATCATCAATCAATCTCAAATTGTGCGCCAAGATATACCTAAGCTGATTTATCCATTGTACTATTATCAATATAGTTCGTTTCTTTGTTTCATTTGGATCATATGCGATTGAGAATTGTTTTGAGCTAATTTCAAAGTGCTTACTCTTTCAGAAATATGTTAATCTTTTTATTTGATTTGCTACAGTCAGCTAACTTTGACTTGGCTCAAGCTCTTGAAAGAATTGAAACTATAACAGTTCAGCTTAAAGAAATGCATTCAAATCCATCTTCTTTTGATCCTTTGTGGGATGAGGTGGAGAAGAGTTCACCAGCTCATGGTTTTGATACTTCAGAGTGTAGACAGGAAACGTAGAATTTCTGCAAAATTGTAAGAGCTTGGTGTTCTTGATTCAATTGGAAAACAGTTAGGCAGCACATTAGCACACACTTTGACCTCAGTGTAAAGGATTCAGCACAAACTCGCTTTTTCCACCCTATTGTAGACCATGTTGTGAGAAGTGAAAAGCCTGTTAAACATTGAAACATGCACACTTATGTAAGCATTACTGTCACTTAACTCACAAAGTACGGAAATATTATCTATCGAGAAATTGTGTGACTTATTCGTGCCTGTAATGCTAACAGTGAAGATCCATAACAAAACGCAAGCTAGTTTACGCTACAGGGACATAAGTGACAACGAAAGGCTAAACCATTTCTCTGCTATGAAATTAATCAAGACTACTCTCAGAAAAGCAATGTGCCGTGACAGATTATATAATCTTGCTATGTTATCAACTGAAAGTATAAAAGTTGAAAGACTAGATTTAGCGGCATTTTTAGTTAGGTAGAAAATCACAAGAACAAGAGAATATTGTTAAAATTAGTTATGTCGCAGTAGTATGCAACTTCATCACCTATAATGTAGAGCAAAAATTTTCTGTTAAATTGTGTTACTTTTGATATATATATATATATATATATATATATATATATATATATATATATATATATATATATATATATATATATATATATATGTATATATATATATATATATATATATATATATATATATATATACATATATAAATATATATATATATATATATACATATACATATACATATACATATATATGTATGTGTACATATGCATATATGTATGTGTACATAAGCATATATGTATGTGTACATATGCATATATGTATGTGTACATATGCATATATGTATGTGTACATATGCATATATGTATGTGTATATATCCATATATATATATATATATATATATATATATATATATATATATATATATATATATATATATATACATATATATATAATATTACGAAGCTGGTCTAGTGTAG
>NC_090748.1:63977697-63990197 GCF_036898095.1 Palaemon carinicauda
CTTTTAAGTAATAGGTCGGAAAGAGGTTTAGCAATGTGATACCTGGTTTTCCTCAGGATGGTGTTCGTGCCCCATGACTTTTCATACTAAATACACATGACATGTGGTTTGGCCTACCAAAAAAGCTCGTTGCATATGCAGATGATGCTACTTTTTTTAATCAACTCCATTTCCTGAATGTAAATCTGGAGTTCCTGAATGCCTTGATAGATATCTGACTGGAATTAGTATATGGTGCAAATTATGGGGCATGAAATTGAACTCTAACAAACGTCAAACTATGGATGTAAGTAGTTCTATGACAGTTGCTCGTCAACATCCGGATCTCAGCATTGATAATGTATTCTTAACACTGTATGAGTCTTGAAACATTAGGTGGGATTCTTGATAGAAAATTTACTTTTGAGAAACACATTCGACCTGTCTCCTCTTCCATTGCGCGAAAAATTGGCTTGTTGAGAAAGTCTTTTAAGATTTTCAGTGACCAGTCTATTCTGAAGAGTTTTAATTCTTTCATTTTGCCTTGTTTCAAGTATTTTTATCATGGTCTTCAACTTTCGAATCTCATCTTAATTTGCTGGACGGAAACTTACTGTATAATATTTTTTTTATTCCCGATCTAGATATTAATCTCTGGCACCGCCGTTCAGTTAGTTCGTTATGTATGTTGCATAAGATTTTTCATAATTCTGACCATCCTTTGCATTCAGATCTCCCCGGACAGTACCATCCTATTCGTAAACTAAGATTTCAGTTGATTCTTATAGTCATGCCTAATCTATCATGAGGCTAAATACTGCACAGTGTTCTTGATGTTTCATTCCAAATATGATCAGATTGTGGAATGATCTTGTGGCGGGATGTCAACAAAAACAAACCCCCACACCTTTGATCACTCTTCTTTCAAAATATCCCACAACACAAACTTTCCCCTGACTCTACTTCAAACTGGACTCTTGGACAGAAGGAAAATGAAAACAAAACATAACCTTAACACTATATTCTTAAAAGTAAACGCAATCATAAACCAAAAAAAACACTTATCACGAATCATAAACAATATTAAATATAAACCGTAACACCATTCAAATAAAAAAACCCTAACAACTTAAAATTAACACACCCAAAACCAATATTTGTTTATGTGTGGACCACTTTGTCCACACAAGGGCCAACAGTCGTTAAAAGCCCAAAACCACAACTCTGCAGCAACGCCACAATATGGCAACACTTGACACTCAGTCAATACAAAAATGCTTTCATTGATTTAGTCCGTAAGCGTAATCATCATCATCATCATCCTCATCGGTATCATCATCATCAACAGCAATCAGAAGTAAATTCGGTCCGGGTCGTCAACAAATAAATCAATCTGAGCAGTCTTAAAACAATCTAATGCAGGCCAGGTCGTCAACTAAAGATCGGCATTCAAAAATAACTCTCCAAAGGAGGAATCGCGGCCTGCCAAAAAAAAGAAAAAAAACGCTTACGAAAACTCCTAACTAAACTAAACTATCGCACTATAATCAAAGATAAACAATAAACTTTCTATCACTCATGAACGCGCCTAACAAAATAAATAAAAACAGTACTTACTCAGAATATAAAAAAAAGCTTCACAGCCGGCTTTCGAAGAGCAAAAAAAATACACAGCCGACTTCTTCTATCGTTCGATATTCAATGCTTTCGCCCAAGACATTCATCATCACCCTATCCTAGCTAAAAAGTAAACAAACAACCTCAATTATACCAACAATCTTTCCAACTTCAAACAATCATTCGCTAATTACCCCTTTCCTCAGCGCGCACCGCGGACACACAAAACACGCACACACAAACGCACATACACACATACTCTCTTGCGCACGCGCAATCTAACAAAACGAAGCAAATGAAATTCTCTCTCTCTCTCTGACGAAACTAAAGCAAATAAACACGCTTTCTTTCTTTCTTGCGGTTTGACAAACTTAAGTAAATAAACACTCGCTCACACACACACACACACTCTCTCTCTCTCTCTCTCTCTCTCTCTCTCTCTCTAATGACAAAGCTAAAGCAAATAAAATGTCTCTATTTAACAATACTAAAACAACTCTCTCTCTCTCTCTCTCTCTCTCTCTCTCTCTGTGTGACAAAACTAAAGCCAATACTGTAAACACTCTCTCTCTCTCTCTCTCTCTCTCTCTCTCTCTCTCTCTCCCCCCCCTCTCTGACAAAACTTAAATAAACACACTCACACACTCTCTCTCCCTCTCTCTCTCTCTCTCTCTCTCTCTCTCTCTCTCTCTCTCTCTCTCGATTTGGCAAACAAAAATAAATTAAAATAAAATTAATCCTCCACATTCCTCCCCCCTTACTTTGCCAAATCCTCACACAACACTTACCTATTTTCTCATTACCCAGTCGCAATCAGGAACAGGGCCTCGGCTTCGGGTAACTGGGCCTTCATATACCTGCACTCTCTCATTCACTTCTTCCTTGTCGTTTTCATTCAACGTACTATTACTATTCCCGTCTATGCTCTGCTCGTCTAAGATATCATTCACTATTTCATCTACCTCAGTTCCATCTGGCCCGAAAATCCCACTAATTTCTGTCAACAATTCATCCATTACATCCAAACCATTTTCTACTTTAACAAAAGAATCATTCATACTGCTTATCATTCTCCTATCTTTCATTCTCGTGTCCGTCATACGTTCTCTTGCCTCATCTAACGAAAAACCACACACACTATAAGTATCATTCATACTCATCCAAGTTTCATCTGTATTAATACATTTATCTTCCATACTCACCTGTACATTTACACCCTTGTCCTGCTTATTCTGATTCCCGCCTACAACTACAAAATTTTCCCGCCTTTTATCCCCAGTAAAATTCTCAGACTTCTTTTTCCGTCCATACTCTACTAACACCAATTGCTTATCTTCTAAACCTAATGCCTCACACATACTCGGTTCATACTTGTTCGTTTTAAGCCATTTAGTCATACCATTCTCCTGAATATATCTTGGTACCTCCTTCCATTTCCGCAACTGATTGTGGTGTGCCCTAACCTTTTCCACACTACCATCCACACTTACTTTACCTAAAACATAACTCAACCCACTAGAACCAACATCTAACACCTCATATGGACCTTCAAACTTATCACGTACCTTATTGACATTCATTCTTCCCTTTTCAATTACTTCTTTTAACACTTTCTCTCCCACTTTGTAGCTTTCAAATCTCTCATTTGCTTTCTTCCAAACATCTCTATCATTCTCGGACACACTCAATCTCGGTCTTACTATCTTTTCAAAATTCAACACAAACTTACACGGAGACATACCAGTACTCTTGTGCACAGTCGCATTATACGCCCACAACGCACGCCCAACATATAAATCCCAATCATTATCACATGTACTCATCATCCGCAAAATTTCTGTCAAAGTTCTTACAGTCCTTTCAGCCAAACCATTCGCACTTGGCATATACGGAGTCGAATACACATGTTCAATGCCCCATTCTCTCAACATCTGCTCAAACTCCCATCCAACAAACTCCGGACCATTGTCACTTAACATTTTTGCAGGCTTACACACACTCATCGGCAACATCACTTGACTTACCATTCTCGCTACAGTCTCACTTCTTTTATTCTTGATGGGTACGGCATACGCAAACTTGCTCATATGATCAACCATGACAATCATTCCCACATGTCTTCTCGCAGTCACAGGCAACGAAACACAATCAATCACAAACATCTCAAATGGCTCTTTCATACGTAACCTCAAAATAGGCGGACTTGCATGCATGCTCTGATACTTTCCCTTCTGACAATCCTCACAAGTAGTCGCTACATCCCTACAAATTTGGCTCAACCCAGGCGTAAACAACCTCTCTCGCATGCATTCCCACAATTTATTCTTCCCCATATGCCCATACCTGTCATGCACTACCATACACATACTTACAGCTGCATGCATTGGAAATACAGGAACATATATATCTTCATCCATTCCCCTATGCAAAAAATACACAATATTCTTACAAACAATAAATCTTTTAACAACTTTCTTATACGCTTCCAAATCACACGGCCATTCTTCCACCCTAATACCATTTAAAATACATTCACGTAACCTATTTATTTCGAAACATTCACCTTGCATTTCTTCCACCTCTTCTTTGCTCAACAAATCATCTTCACTCTTTGCAATATCAATCATGCCAACAAAATTCGCCATGAATACACTATTATCCTCGATTACTATTACCTTACAGCCATTCTTTGAAAGCAAACCCTTACCAACATCAACTGACACATGGTGCAACCTCAAAAAATCTATTCCCATCAAAAAACAACTAGGCATTTCATTCTCTCCCATTACAATAAAATTATGTTCAACTTCCATACTCCCTAGTTTCACTTTCAACCTCACTTCTTCCCAAACAA
Source organism: Palaemon carinicauda (assembly GCF_036898095.1). Lineage (NCBI taxonomy): Eukaryota > Metazoa > Arthropoda > Malacostraca > Decapoda > Palaemonidae > Palaemon > Palaemon carinicauda. The sequence goes on from NC_090748.1 coordinate 63,982,148, forward strand.
GTAAACTTCCCTGACCTATTCCATGAATTCTCACACTCGTACACTGTCTTTTCACTTCCCAATTGTACCTCTCAATTTCCCTGATAACCGACTCATTTACTAATGACACTTGAGCACCCGTATCAATTAAACTACAATATTCATTCTCATTTATATTCACATATGTCATCATCCTTCCTTTAACACCATGCATGCATACATTTACTCTCCTTTCAATTCTGTCACTCACTTCACCAATATGTTCATCATCATGTTCACTGTCCTCTATACCCCCATATCTTAGATTAAGGTCACTTGCACCATTATCCTTCTCACTCAACAATTTGCAACATTCCTCCTTACATTGAATCCTCAAAATATATTCCCTATCATTCTCCTTACATGCCCGATATTCCATCGGTCGATTCCATCCAAAATACAAATACACAGTTACACCATACAACATACTTACCACCATTAATATCTTTGATAATACTTCCCCTTCTAGTACACTACTCTCCTCCTCATATAACCTTTCTTTTGACACTTCATTCATCACCCTTCTTTTAAGCTCGCTTACGCTACCTGGTATTTCCGTATCTAACCCCTCTTGTATTAACTTACTTAAACCCATTAGGATACACTTATACACCATATCTTCCCCTTCACAACTCTGCTCCACAACTAAAACTTCAGGCAACCTTTCAGAATTCTGATTACTCTCTTTATCTTCCATCCTCCCATGCATCCTCGACATCGCATCTGCTATCACATTCTTATTTCCCGGTACATATTCTAACCTAAAATCAAATTCATTCAAATCCTCTATGGTCCTAGCAACCCTTGCATTCACACACTCTTTCCTTATCATATACACTAGGGGCTGATGGTCAGTACGCACAATGAATTTTACACCATACAAAAATACTTTCAATGCTTTCACACAAAATCGTATTGCAGCCAATTCCCTGTCAATCGTCGAATACTTCCGCTCAGCTTTATTAAACGCTTTACTAACATACGCTATTACTCTCAATTGCTCTTCTCCATTTACTCTCTGCATTTGAACCAAACAACCACCCATACTAACCCCACTCGCATCCGTATACAACTCTAGCATACTCGCATTTTCACTGTAGTCTGGAAATGCCAAAGTGACGTCTTTCGCTGCCTCTTCCTTCAACCTTTCAAACGCTTCTATCATCCGATCATCCCATTTTAACTTCGTACTATTCCTTTTACCCGTCCATTCATTCAAAGGCTTCCCTATACCTGAACAATCTCTAACAAACTTGCGCCCAAACTCAACCAAACCAAGAAAACCTCGCAACTCACGCACAGTCCGGGGACGTGGAAATTCTCGCACCTTATTCACAAACTTGTCACTCTTCCTTATTCCAGATTCACCCACTACATGCCCAAGAAATTCCACCTCCCTGGACAACCATGTACACTTCTCAAGCTTAATTTTCACACCAACTTCAATTAACCGCCTCAACACTGCCTCAAGCAACCGCATATGTTCCTCAACAGTCTCGCTCGCAATCAGAATATCATCTATAAAAACAGTCACCTTCTGTCGATCGAAACCAGCCAATACAACATTCATCGCTCTTTGGAAGGCAGCAGGCGCATTAGCAAGACCAAAACTCAACCTTTTAAATTGAAAGTGACAATTCGTACTTGAAAATGCGGTAATGGGCCTGCTCCCCTCTGCTAGAGGCATCTGATAATAGCCCCTCACCAAATCTAATTTAGTAAAAACTTTCATTCCATGCATCTTATAAACACAATCAGACACCACATTCATTGGAAAACGTTCTTTAACAGTCACCTCATTCACCTTCCTATAATCAATACACATGCGTAAACTTCCATCAGGCTTTCGTACAGGGACAATAGGGCTATTCCAGGCACTCTCACTCCTTTCTATTACACCCATACGCTCTAATTCCTGACACTGCTCCTCTATCTCCTTGGCAATAGGCGGAGAAAAATGCCTGGGACGCTGATATATGGGGGTATCATCACTGAGAACTATTTTAAATTCTGGAAGGTCTGACCCCCCACAATCATCGTCACCGAGACTCATAACTCTCCGCTTATCCCATAACATCTTAAGCAATCGTTCCCTTTCGACCTCACTTATACTCTCATCTAACTTAATTCTTCCTTTCAACGTATCGTAATCCCAATCGTCATCGTTCTTTACCTTACCAGACATCACCTGTCTCGCCTTAACATATCTTCCATCCTCTACATTAATCAGTGTATACATACATCCCATGCAATCGCCCTCACGTATTCCACGTACTCTCTTCCTCCTAACACTCGGCAACAACCTTACATACACCTTGGGTTCCTGCATATTCATAACACCATCATATACATACGCACTCGTTTTCACCAAATTACCTGCTTCCATACCTTCCACTACATATTCATCCTTGTCACTATTTGAAATTCCCAGACTGCTCGGCCATGCAACTTTTATACTAATCACCTCACCTTTCTTACCCGATAACTTTACACTTTCCTTTGCTACCAACGGCACTCCCTTCCACACCTTCGTACTCACTCTGCCGTCTTCCTTTAAATAAAATTCCCCACAAATATTACCTTTAACCTTTATTTCAATCATATTCACACTTGGATGTACAATCATACCACATTTTTTCAGAAATTTATACCCAAGCAGTACGTCATATTTCTCATTCGCTCCCTCAACCACGTAAAAATCATTATCCTCCATCATCAGCCCCCCAATCATAACATTTTCCCGCAACTTCCCTTGCACAGGCATACACAAATTACCAATACCTTTTACTTCACCCTTACATCCCTTAAATTCACAAACCTCTTTTACCTTATCATATGCATTCCTAAACATTAAATTGACACCACACCCAGTATCAATCAAACCAACCAACTCTACACCATTAAAAATAATTTTCACACTCATGCAATCATGTGCTCTTTCTCCCATCACATCTTCATGCAATAAACCCTCACGAACATGCATCACATTCACTCCCCACACACACGAGGACTCACCCAGCTGAACCCTCTGATTAATTAGTTTCCCGAACATCCTGGCTGACTTGATCCCTTCTTTCTACAAACCCTAGCCACATGCCCATCTGCACCACATTCAGTACACTTACCCCGCGGCTCCTTGCACATTCTAGCATAATGACCATCCTTACCACAATTACCACAAATTACATTCATACGATTATTACGGCATCCATTCGCTATGTGTCCAGTCATACCACACCGATAACACTTAACCACTTTCTCTTTCTTACAGTCGCTAATTCGATGCCCTGTCTCTCCACACCCGAAACATGCTCCTAATGCCCATCTACACTCGTTCTTTTTATGTCCTACCTTCCCACACCTATAACACCTCTCTTCACAGATACCACTACCTAACCTAACTTGCTGCGTACTAGCACTTCTATCTCTCCAAACTTGATTTCCCTGTCTAAACCCGTCATTTCTCGGAATGGGTATTCCTACATTACTCACCCTAACACTTCTATCTACTACACTATCAGCTACCCTCATTGGCCCTCTCATAACAGCATCTCTAAAACTACCAAATTCTGGCACACATTCCTCCATTCCAGTTCTTACACTCACAAATTTACTTTCTTTCATACACCTATCCAACTCGTAATCCTCAACTATCTCTAAAATATCATCCCAAGTCAATCTCTCTCTAGTCCACCTCATTTTCTCCTTCCGTTTCAAATTAATAAACTCACACACACTCTCTGGTACTGTACCCAAAAACTTCTTCATTAGTTCCTTATTTTCATTTATTCCTTCGTCCCCATACTTCTTTCTAGCCAATGTTTCTAACCGACATACATACATCGAGATTGCTTCACCCACCTTCATTCGTGCTTCATCAAAATCATTTTTTCGCTTATACCTAACACTACCTTTCGTACGTTTTACCTGTTCAATTATCCTATTCTTTACACTTTCATACTCAACCTCTCCTACACTCATTATCACCCCATACATCGTCAACAAATATCCTGACAAAAATTCTCCCAACTCCCTAGCCCAAACTCTCTTACTATCCCCATACTTAGCCTGACAAAACTTTTCATATTCCCTAAAGAAGTCATATACATCCCTACTGCTATGTTCATTAAAACTTGCACACCTAGGTACCTCTCTCATAAACACTGTCTTACAAACTTCCTCTACTTCATTCTCACTACTATCTTCACTGTCTACTCCCTTCTTGTTGCCTTCTTCTTCATTTGAATACAATGAATCTAATTCTACACTCAAAGTCCTATCTTTAACTATTCCCTTCTTACCCTTTTTCTTACTTACCACCTTCACCCATTCATGATCATCCTCACTCACACCCTGACCTTTCTTCTTTTCTTTCTTCACATTATCTTTACCTTTCTTCTCCTTCTTCCTATCACCCTTCGTTCCAATCTTACTATGTCTAGGCCCTTTACTTTCAATATCACTATCACTACCGTCCCCATTATCACTTACCCTATCCTCTTCCACAATCAACCCGTTACCAGAAGCAGAAGCCACTCCTCCGACTGCACCTTCACCTACAACAGTTTTCATCATCCCCATTACTTGCCCTATCATATCTTCCATTCGTTTCTCCATTCGTTCCTCATTCTCTTTCATCCTCATCTCAAAACATTCTTCCACTTTCGCTACAGTTCCCTTTAACTCCCTAAGCTCCTTCTGCATCACCGCATTCTCCCAGTTCAACCTCTCATTCTCTACTAGCAACCTCTCCTCACGCTCCTTACTCAGCCGCAATTCCTCCCTCAAAACCCTTAATTGCTCCTCCATTTTTCATCAACCTTAATCCTAATTCCGTCCTTCGTCCAACAGTCCAGCTTCTATCCCACCTCGGCAGTCCCTGTTCGGGCGCCAAATTTATGTGGCGGGATGTCAACAAAAACAAACCCCCACACCTTTGATCACTCTTCTTTCAAAATATCCCACAACACAAACTTTCCCCTGACTCTACTTCAAACTGGACTCTTGGACAGAAGGAAAATGAAAACAAAACATAACCTTAACACTATATTCTTAAAAGTAAACGCAATCATAAACCAAAAAAAACACTTATCACGAATCATAAACAATATTAAATATAAACCGTAACACCATTCAAATAAAAAAACCCTAACAACTTAAAATTAACACACCCAAAACCAATATTTGTTTATGTGTGGACCACTTTGTCCACACAAGGGCCAACAGTCGTTAAAAGCCCAAAACCACAACTCTGCAGCAACGCCACAATATGGCAACACTTGACACTCAGTCAATACAAAAATGCTTTCATTGATTTAGTCCGTAAGCGTAATCATCATCATCATCATCCTCATCGGTATCATCATCATCAACAGCAATCAGAAGTAAATTCGGTCCGGGTCGTCAACAAATAAATCAATCTGAGCAGTCTTAAAACAATCTAATGCAGGCCAGGTCGTCAACTAAAGATCGGCATTCAAAAATAACTCTCCAAAGGAGGAATCGCGGCCTGCCAAAAAAAAGAAAAAAAACGCTTACGAAAACTCCTAACTAAACTAAACTATCGCACTATAATCAAAGATAAACAATAAACTTTCTATCACTCATGAACGCGCCTAACAAAATAAATAAAAACAGTACTTACTCAGAATATAAAAAAAAGCTTCACAGCCGGCTTTCGAAGAGCAAAAAAAATACACAGCCGACTTCTTCTATCGTTCGATATTCAATGCTTTCGCCCAAGACATTCATCATCACCCTATCCTAGCTAAAAAGTAAACAAACAACCTCAATTATACCAACAATCTTTCCAACTTCAAACAATCATTCGCTAATTACCCCTTTCCTCAGCGCGCACCGCGGACACACAAAACACGCACACACAAACGCACATACACACATACTCTCTTGCGCACGCGCAATCTAACAAAACGAAGCAAATGAAATTCTCTCTCTCTCTCTGACGAAACTAAAGCAAATAAACACGCTTTCTTTCTTTCTTGCGGTTTGACAAACTTAAGTAAATAAACACTCGCTCACACACACACACACACTCTCTCTCTCTCTCTCTCTCTCTCTCTCTCTCTCTAATGACAAAGCTAAAGCAAATAAAATGTCTCTATTTAACAATACTAAAACAACTCTCTCTCTCTCTCTCTCTCTCTCTCTCTCTCTCTCTCTCTCTCTCTCTCTCTCTGTGTGTGACAAAACTAAAGCCAATACTGTAAACACTCTCTCTCTCTCTCTCTCTCTCTCTCTCTCTCTCTCTCTCTCTCTCTCTCCCCCCCCCCCCCTCTCTGACAAAACTTAAATAAACACACTCACACACTCTCTCTCCCTCTCTCTCTCTCTCTCTCTCTCTCTCTCTCTCTCTCTCTCTCTCTCTCTCTCTCTCTCTCGATTTGGCAAACAAAAATAAATTAAAATAAAATTAATCCTCCACAATCTTCTTAATCAGGCAGTTGAATTGGTGGAACTTCACACTAGCAAGTTGAACAGGCTGATATGAGAGTGTTTTTATAGTTTATATTTGAAAGATCTATTTTAATATTGTTACTGTTCTTAAAACATTTTATTTTAATTACTCATTACTTCTTCTGTAGTTAACTTATATTCTCATTTCCTTCCCTCACTCGGCTATAATTCCTTGTTGGAGCCCTTGGGCTTATAGCATCTTGCTTTCCCAGCTAGGGTTGTAGCTTATCTAGTAATAATGAAAAAATTCATTTAGCTTCAACAAGTTATCTTCCAAACACAATAGCATACTTCTTTATCAACTCTATCAAAAAGTTTTCATGCCTTCCCTCCCTTCAAACTTCTCACTTTACTGCTTCCTAACTAATATGGATCATCCATTTTCTCCATTGTTTAAACTCATACTTTTTTCCTCTATCGATTCTCCTTTCGTATTTCGGACTTTTTCCATCCAAATTCTACCATACACCTTTTTTGGCACAGGAAGCAATGTTACTTCCCTATTATTCCTTTATTTCTTCTATCGTTTTTACTTTTATAGAGAGAAACCATTATTCTACACTAACTTATCTAAATACATCATACACACTAGTCAGCCACTTAGTCAAAAATTTTTCTCCATTTTACAATATCTCATATTTAATTTCATAAAATTCTGACATCTTTTGATAGACCGTATGGATATGCTTAAGTTATCAGTAAGATCAGTAATTGATTAAGGATTATTATTATTATTATTATTATTATTATTATTATTATTAACTTTCCAATCACTATAGGCGTTCAAAACTAAAGGAACATATTAGAAGCCTCAAAATGGTAACTACAATTGCATGTTATCTCATCGAAGAGGACAAGTTAATTAACTGAATCCATCCAAGTGAGAAACAGAAACCTCACAAATTAAATTTGAGATCGAATAAGAATTATCATTTAGTAAGAATAGTAGAAGTGCTTGATAACATGAATGATATGTGTCCGTGTTGATTGCACAGCGGAAGCACTTGCTCAAGAATTCGTTGATTTATGTGAATGTATATCATTATTCGAATTGAAAATTAGAATCTATCAACTCGTTAATAACAATCAGACCTCTGGACAATTTGAATTTAGACCTATTGACAAGTAAATGTCCCAAATACACGCACACACGCACATACACACATTTGTACACAAGCACGTTCACAATAACATATATAGAGACACACACAGAAACTAGAATTTATTATCTTTTTATCGTTTTCTAAGATTTTGGTATTATTATCTATTTTGTGTTTTACATATGATTTACCATATGTATTTAGGTAATCTTGGGTTATATACACTTTTCTTTACTTGAAAAGAATAATCAAAGTAATATTGACATCATTATTTATGAGAATAAAGAAAGCAGGCAGCCAGAAACTTTTCATTTGTTAGAAGTGAACTTTGAAAGTCATAACAAAAAGGAAGAAAGTGATTTTGTCTGGACTGTTTTGATATATATTAAAAGAAATTGATTGGCAGAAATATGCAAGTTTACTGTCCTCGAGTTATTGGGGGCTAAATACTCTCCTTA
>NC_090748.1:63995197-64002697 GCF_036898095.1 Palaemon carinicauda
TTTTGACAGAGATGAACCAAACACTGCAAAGGCAATTATTCGCCTTCATGTATTATTCAACTGAAGATCATATTAATATACCTATTGAAGTGCCACGGTGAACCAACTAAATATTCTCTTTGTTCCTTTCTGAGGCCCAAAATCTTTCTGTATTGGTGTGTTGAAATCCAATGCAATGATATCAAGGCCTTCAATACCATCAGATCTTCTTAGTCTTTCTGATTCTTTCATTGAGAATTGGACATAAGAATCAAGAAGAAAGTAAGAGCTGTGAATTATATAACTAATACTCAACAGATGAATTCATTTGGGAGCGTAGAAAAAAATCTTCTATTGATTCAGATTCCTTGAATGATAGTTGTCACCTATCAGACCTAATTTCAACCATAACTGTAATCTTTAGACATGTTTCTTTCTCCCAAGATGTCATGTACATTACATTAGAGAGTCTTGATTCGATTTCCTCCATTATTTCTCACTTGGTTGTGGGAAAGGGGAGATCCCAAGGAACAAGGAGAATCTCCCATCAAATCACGAGATAATATAAATTATCATCTATCTTCACCCCCCAATCTCTGGCCAGTCCAGTGTTTGTATATGCTGTTGCAATTTCTTTTGAGGAAACTTCTAGCTTCTCTTTAATCTGGATATTTGTTGCATTCTTGGGAGCTGATTAAAAGAGGGCAATTTCCATAAATTCATTGTTGCAAAAAGCTTGACTTTCTTTTTGATAAAACGTGTAAAAATCGTATTGAGCAGCATATAATTCTTATAATAAATGTTGTTTTTTTGTAATAAAAACCATCAATACCTTGAAACAAACCCTTTCAAATCAACAAACCTCTTTTATATGTTCTACAAAGAACACTTCCAGACAACACCATTTCTTTATTTTTTCTAAGTCTGCTATAGCAGTATGACATTTTTTTATTACTGGTAGATATCTTGGAATTGACCAAGTGGCTTTGAAATTGACAATTATATATCATTAATGTAGAAATAACATGAAAAGAAAAATCTAACCACATTTGAAACAAATAACCTCCATTCTAAATGAATTTGATAGTATTCTTGTAGAATATGTTTCTCTATGGCAAGCATCTTGGATTCAACGGTGTGAAAAAGAGCGGCATTTTTCAGCCGAGCGGCCAGGAAGAATTTATCCTCTAGTCTAGGGTCTAAGCTAACTATCTGTACCAGAATCATCAGTAAATTCTGAAATTTGCACTATTTCCTAGGGGTGGATACAGGACTATTCACGCTTCACAGTTATATCATTCTTATTAAGCCAATAGGCATGGGAAGATAATAAAGATGGAATTATACTATACCCAGACTGTGGAGAAATTTCACAAATCCTACTTTATGGCCTGATAGGTACCCTTTATAAGTTACAAGATTTCATGCAAATATATATATTGTTGGCATCTGACATTATAGCCTAGGCCGTGGTATGTTATAAAGCCAATCACATAGATCTAGACTCCGGAGCCATATCAACATTATTATTATCACTGTTCAAGATACGTTATTATTGTTTTTCTGTAGAACATGCACATAATAATAGTGGGTGAATTTGTCTGACCTGATTATAGTGATCCCTTCGTAATGTAAAAGTAAAATAAGAGAGAGGTAGAATTAATTATATTTTTAAAAGAGTAGATAACTTACCAACTCGCTTATTTACTTATTAATTTATCATTATTTCCTTTAGCTGAAGAAACCTTCTATAGACTACACCTATATAAATAGCGCTGTCTATAACCTAAGGCTGAGCTATGGCTTATAATAATTCATTGTATGTTTTGAAATTACAGTCCTAAATAACATTTTCTTTATGCACAAAATGACTCTAGCAAAAATAAGTAATAACTATAAATTCCCATCCCAAATGCATAAATTCTTATCATCGGACTATAAGGCTCTGCTTAAATTTTGTTTCCATTTTGGTGTGCTTTTCAAGAAAGTTCCAAGGCTAGTCTCGCGGAGTCCCGTTGGCAGAGGGATTCGCGGCATAGCAAACCAATTGTGTATTTTGTGATGGAAGCACCAAACATGGAGGAATGATAATATATTATATGGGGAACATTTTCAGGTATGGAACCACTTTTGTAGCAATCCCAAAGTCGCCGCCATATTGGATTTCAAAATGGCGGCTTAAAAATCTTTAATTACAGATAATTCTGGTTATATACCAGCTAGAGACTTGGTTTTAGTGTCTACATATACATATTTGAGGTCAAGGAATTGAATGGTTCTAGTTAGAAGTTGATTTGGTGATGCCATATTGGATTTCAAGATGGTAGGCTAAAAAACAAAGAAATTTATGACTGATATATTTGGTTCTGTGTCAGCTAGATACTTAATTCTGGTATTTTTCTTTCTATTCCAGATTTCAACCATGTCGAAACGGTTCAAGGTAGTTGATGTTTCCAAGCCTCTAACTCCCACACCAAAACTGGACTGGGAACTCTGTGTTCTGTGTCAAGTTGATAAAGAAGAGTCCCTATAGTGTCCTGCTGCAACTGAAAGAAAAGATTCAGGTGCTGGATACAAGACATTTGAGGACAATATGTTAGCATTCAGTGAACTAGGAGCTGCCACAAGATATGGACTTACAACAACTAGATGAAGGCCAAGGGATAGCTGCCACTCTGGCTGCCCACCAAGCCAAGTGGCACAAGTCATGCAGGGTGAAACACAACACAACACTGAATGAAGCCCTGCCGCCAGTACAAGCACAGATGAGTACAAGCGAACTAGATCTAAGGCAGCTTGTGTCGAAAACATACGCAATCATCTATGCTTCTTCTGCCACCAACAGCTTGGTTCAGAGTTTCATCAAGTAGCGACACTGGAACTAGATAAACACGTTCGCAATGCTGCCGAGTTTCTTGAGGATACCACTCTGTTAGCCCAACTGAGTGCTAGGGATATGGTGGCAAGAGAGGCCAAGTACCACAAGAAATATTTGACATCCCTATACAACCGCGTGAAGGCAGCAAAAACGCTTGCTGAGGAAAGCCAGAGCAAAGTAGATGTCATTTCAGCAATAGTCCTGTCTGAACTAATAACATACATAGAGGAAACTGCAAAAGAAAAGAACACTGCTCCTGTGTTCAAGATGGCAGACCTCACTAAGCTGTACACAACGAGAATGGAACAGCTCGGCATTTTGCTGGAAACACGAGTCCATACAACCAGACTCAAGGAGCGAATCCTGGCATATTTGCCTGATCTGCAGGAGCACAGAAAGGGACGAAATATCCTGCTGGTGTATAAGGAAGACATTAGCAGTGCACTAGCCAAAGCATGTCAACATGACATTGACAGTGATGCTGTGCACCTGGCACGAGCTGCCCACATTATAAGGAAGGATATGTTCCAGTCATCTCAGCCTTTCAATGGTTCCTTCTCAGGCAAATGCCAAGAAGAGTCTGTGCCAGAACTGCTGCTGACAATGGTCTCCATAATGCTAGAGGGTGCAGGCATCAAAAACCAGGTACGTCAATTATCGTCCTCAGCATCTTTGACCATAGCTCAACTAATCAAATACAACAGTGTGAAACATGAGAGAAGAGGTGCAGGCACAGACGTGCGACACAGCATCAGTCAAGAGACTCCCTTGCCAATATATCTTGGCTTGATGCTTCATGCCCATACGAGAAAGAGGGAATTGGTTGACACACTATCTGGACTAGGGATCAGCATTGCATATGATAGAGTGCTATGGATCTCTGCAGAGCTGGGCAACGGGACATGTCAGCGCTTTCAGATGGAAAAGGGGGTTTGCCCCCCAAAGCTCCGCAGTAGAGTGTTCACCACAGCAGCTGTGGATAATATAGACCACAATCCCAGCTCAACGACAGCACATGACTCATTCCATGGAACTGGTATTTCATTAACACAACATCCAGACTATGACAATCACAGCACAGACCGAGGTATTGTCATCATCAGGGGTATCTCCAATGTCAAGGCTATGGGTGACCTTCCACGGTATTATACAGATGTACAGCCAGTTACTTCACCTGCCCAAAAAAACCATGTACCAGCTGGAACCCAAGCGTCACTGCAGAGGAATCCTGCACAAGCTGAGCTTGATAAAGAGAAGAAGTGGCTCCAGGCTGTGAAGGATGCATGTGACAGTGGCGATACACAGAATCCAGGAAACATTTCGTGGCCTGCACATCATGCAGAGAGCCAAGCAGCCCAGCATACTAATATCACAGTCACACCCACTGCCTTGCTACCCCTCTTCCATGACCAAGCCCACTCAGTGGCAATGATCCGTCATGCCATGGATGTCGTGAAAGCAGCGGTCAATGAGCTAAATCCTGGACAGATACCCGTCATCACACTGGACTACCCACTGTATGCAATCGCCAAGGAGGTGCAATGGAACTGGCCAGACACATTTGGGGAAGATCTATTTGTAGTAATGCTAGGCGCTCTACACACAGAGATGGCAGCTTGGAAGACAGCAGGAAACTGGCTGCAAGACAGTGGTTGGACAGAGGCATTGGTTCAGGCAGAGATAGCAACAACAGGCACAGTAGACTCCTTCCTGCATGCAGCTCATGTCAGCCGTACAAGATGCGCCCACCAGGTAACTGCTGCTGCCCTGCACATACTTCAGCACCATGCATATACTAGATACAAAGAAAGAGCGACAGCAATAGATGAGGAGCTATTGCAGTTTGAGGCATGGTGTGACATGAGAGCAGTAGCATGTCCCCAGTTTCAGTACTGGGCCACTGTACTTCACCTGGAGCTCTCTATACTCCTCTTCATACGTTCACTTAGAAAGTCGAACTTCAAACTGTACATGGACACCCTACCAGAGCTAGCTGCATGGTTTGCTGCATTGGATCATGTCCACTATGCTCGCTGGTTTCCAGTGCACATCAGGGACATGGTTTGCCTTGCAGAGAAACATCCACATGTTGCTGCCAAGGTCCATATGGGCCATTTCACATGCAAGAAGACCAGGCATGCTTTTTCCGCCATTGCCTTAGACCAGGCACATGAGCAAAACAATGCCATGGTCAAAGGTGATCGCAGGGCAGTGGGTCTCACTGAAAATCCAAGTGCCCCTCGACGGTGGATGGTGGCTGTCCCTGAAGTTGCTCGGGTCATCACAGAATTTGAAACCTCACAACAACTGCACCAAAGAGGAAAGCACACCCACCACCATGAGCAAACCAACAGTGTATAGAAGAAATTTGTCCAAGATGTCCGTGCACTGACAGCAGTCATCGAGGAGATGGGCAACCCCTTTGAAGAAGAAAGCACAGATTTGCTGGTCCTAGACACACAGGAGATCCTGGGCCCAACTGCAGTAGAGAATGTGCGTACAGCTGTGCAGATGGGGCGAGATCAGTTCCATTTATTTGTGAAGGAACATCTGGCAGACAGATCCAAACCACTCAATGATGTCCTAAAACGCAACAAATTTCCATTCTTTGCATCCATCAAGGTGAAAACTGCCAATAAGGGCAAGCAACAACTCGCCTCTGCAAGGAGTGATTCAGAGCTTTTCTCCAGACTATACATCGCATGCCAAACCAGAGATGGTGATCTCGAGCAGTTCTTCAAACATGAGAACAGTGCACACCCGCCTGCACTATCACAAAATGGACGGATCCGCTTTGGTTCCAAAGCTGACTTGCTGAGGCCTTTGGAACAGCTTGTTGAACCAACGTCTCACCCACCACAAGTCTCTTCTGTGATCCTCGATGGGGCTGCAGTGGTTCAAATGCTGAACCCTGGCCACAGCAAAACATTTCTTGACTATGCCACAGACTTATTCGTTCCATACATTCTGTCACAGCTTCAAAATCATTCTCGTCTGGATCTAGTGTGGGACCGCTATGCAAACTCAGGCAGCTTGAAGGCAACTGCAAGGGCTAACGGAGGCAAGGGAATCCGCAGACGTGTTACTGGCACTGCCCTGTTACCAGGGAACTGGCACACATTCCTCCGTGTCGACGAGAACAAGGAAGAACTCTTCCGCTTCCTGTCTAAGCAGGTCATGGAGTCCATCAATGTTCCAGAGAAACAGCTGATTGCTACTGACGGTGAACAGGTAATCTGAATCCCCCTGTTTATATCATATGTCAATACATGTACCCACATTGTCATGGATCTGTAATATAAAGATTAATGTTAATTTCATATAGATTTTTTTGATGATCAGTTGACCGCCTTCACCAAATATATGACATTTTTATGCTTATATCAACAGGTCATTGCTGTACCACCCTTTGAAGACACAGCAGCTTTGGCCCCATGCAATCACGAGGAAGCGGACACGCGCATGATGGTTCATGTAGCAGATGCTGTTAAATCTGGACACCGCAGAATACTCATCCATACCATGGACACAGATGTGGTGGTTCTTGCTGTGTGGATGGCCCAGGAGCTACATGAGGCAGTCGATGAACTATGGCTAGCAATTGGTACTGGCAAGAGCTTCCGCTACATAGCAGCACACAAGCTGGCTGCTTCACTGGGGCCAGACAAATCCAAGGCACTGCCAGTCTTCCATGCAATCACAGGGTGTGATACAGTCTCGAGCTTTGCAGGTCGTGGCAAGATAACTGCATGGGCAGTATGGGACATTTTCCCAGAAGTGACAAATGCATTTCGGACCTTGGCATCTGCACCAAGTGAGCTTTCTGAGGACACATTAGCAACCCTGGAGAGATACATAGTACTCCTGTACGACCGAACATGTACATGTTCAGAGGTGAATCTGGAAAGGAAGAAACTCTTTGCAAAGAAAGTGCGATCTATTGAAGTAATACCTCCAACACAGGCAGCCCTAGAACAGCATGTGAAGAGGGCAACGTACCAGGGTGGATATTGTTGGGGGCAGTCTCTTGTCCCACGCTGCACTCTACCATCACCATGTGACTGGGGGTGGGTGGGAAATAACGGACAGTTTGATCCTTTGTGGACAACACTACCAGAAGCTGCCAAATCCTGCTATGAACTGATCTCTTGTGGGTACAAAAAAGGTTGCAGTGGGAGATGCAAGTGTAAGAAAGCAGCTCTGAAATGCACAGCACTATGTGGCTGTGATGGTGATTGCTCAGACTGATTTGGAACTGTGCAGAATTTACGTGTTATTGAATTGATTGATACGCAAGTTCTCTTGCTTGTCGTGTGTATAATTACATGCATATAAATGTACATAATAATTATGGGATTATCACTTGATTATCAGTTGATAATGTGAATTAAAACATGTTTCATTACAACTATTTAATTCCTTGGCTTCACATTTGTACATCTAGACACCAGAATCAAGTATATAGCTGGAACATAACCAAATATATCAGTCATAAATTTCTTTTTTTTAAGCCTACCATCTTGAAATCCAATATGACGTCACCAAATCAACTTTTAACTAAAACCATTCAATTCTTTGACCTCAAATATGTATATCTAGACACTAAAACCAAGTCTCTAGCTGGTATATAACCAGAATTATCT
>NC_090748.1:64010197-64015197 GCF_036898095.1 Palaemon carinicauda
TCAGACAAATAAAATAAAAGAAGAGGAACAAGGAAAAGAAAGAGGAACGACGCAATTCCTTCTCAATTCGCTTCTTTTTCCTTTTTTCTTTCTTTCCTACTCATGATCAAGAAATCTTTTTTCTCTCTTATCATCTAACCTTCCTAACTATTCAAACATTCACCTAGGAACACGCCTACGTACCTATCTCTACAACAAGTATTTTTTTTTACTTATATAGCTGATAGGACACAATCCTAAAATAGATTGCTGTGGAGAAGCCACCAAAACTACCAATTCAAGAAAAAGAGAGATGAGGAATAGAAGAAGAAATGTCTCGGAATAAAAGTGTGTGTTGTAATCTTTCCCCAAATGCAACCAAGACTTCATGGGAACATGATCCAATTTCAGAGAACATTTTGTCAAGAGAAATCCATCCCGTTATTGGAGATATCACACTCCTAAGATTTCCCACCGAATGACAACCAGAGGCTAAATAGAAAATCAAACGCTAAGATAACTAAAACCCTTCCCTTCCGCTTCGTTAGCGAGAGTAAACTTCCGGGAAAAAAACGAAAAGATCACGTAAGGCTCAGCCAAGACCATTGCCAATCAGATCGAACGAATCCTCTGCGTTATTGAATTTAGCAGAGCTATTCCTTGCAAGGGACAACATTGACATTCTTCCCTCTCTCCGAGACTCTACAGATAAATATATTTCAACGTGTCTCCCTCATGCTCTAGTTTATGGTATATGTTACAGCAAGGATTTGAAGATTTTTTTTTTCACTCAAATAACGAGAACTAAATTGGATCTTAATCTGAATAGAATTTTGTTATGCTCAATTACTTTGCACTGACGATTTAGGATGCTAAATTGTAAATATCTTCCAATGCCCAGACAGGAGAGGCAGCAATAATAAACAGATAAGGATCAAGATAAGTTTAAAGATTACAGAAATTTATTTGATGAAGAATTTCTATCAATAACAAACAGTATTGCCAAGATTCATAAATCTGCCCCTCTTCTGTCTCGCAGTCTATTGGACAGGAATTTGAACCCCAAACAAGCTCAATACTTTTCTAGGAGTGTCTGTAACCCAAGTGTCCTTATGAGTCAGAGATGGAGTAGTTGGGGAAGCCTGTATGTCTGCCTGCTGAGTCATCAGCAGCCATTTCCTGACCCTCCCTGGTCCTAGCTGAGTGGAGATGAGATTGTGTCGGTCATAAGGGCATAGTCCTGTCCCTGGCCTCTACCACTACCGACTTTTAAAAAGAGACTGTCTCAACAGCGATCTTTGCATACACTGACTACGTAGCCATATTCAACATAGATAAAAGATACAATTACCGACATGGATGGATGCACTGAAGAAATAAAGGGCGAAATGAAAATTTGTGGGATAGACCTACTTACTAGTGTTTTCACACTCTTATATTCTAGTTAAAAAGTATTATTGCAGTTTTTTTCATTCAACTTTCTAGACCTTGCAACGATGAACAGGATATTTACAGAGGCGTAACTGGGGTTGCTGGCACCCAGGGCAAGCAGAGAAAATGGCGCCCTTTGTGATGGAATAAATCTTAAGGATTTTAGATCTGTACCACAATGATTCCGTTGACAATATGAAGAACAAGCTATCATTATTTACCGCCAGAAAATATATAGAGTTAATGAATATAAGTGAACATTTTATGTTATAAGGAAGTATAATCATGAAGTTTACTGTTAACAGTATTATTGAGGGAGATGCAAAATTTTCATCAATACTATTCTCTGCATAAAAAATAAGGATGTATTTGAAAAAAATAAACACCTAAAAATGATTGGCTCATATAATCCTCAACTTCTGAACTGAAAAAAAATGTGGAAATAGGCATAGATAAAAACAGTTTAGATAAAGTTATTAAATGTGATCAAGCTTCATAGTTATACAAACTCGTTAGTTAAGCTATGGAATTTAGTGATACCAACATAATTGAGGGAAACACAAATATATTACCAGCACCATGCAGCACACAAATTGATAAAGGAAATAAGGATTTATTATTTGTAATATATATATATATATATATATATATATATATATATATATATATAAATGTATGTGTGTGTATATACATATATATATATATATATATCTATATATATATATATATATATATATATATATATAAATATATATATATATTAAATATATATATCTTAAGTATATATATATATATATATATATATATATATATATATATATATATATATATATATACATATATACATATATACATATACATGTATATATATATATATATATATATATATATATATATATATATATATATATATATATATATATGTATATATATATATATATATATATATATATATATATATATGTATATATATATATATATCTATATATATATATATATATACATATATACATATATACATATACATGTGTATAGATATATATATATATATATATATATATATAGAGAGAGAGAGAGAGAGAGAGAGAGAGAGAGAGAGAGAGAGAGAAAGAGAGAGAGAGAGAGAGAGAGAGAGAGACATATATATTGATATATATATATATATATATATATGTACTGTATATATATATATATATATATATATATGTATATATATATATATATATATACACCCACATATATATAGATATATATATATATATATGTGTGTGTGTATGTATATGTATATATACATATATATACATATACATATATATATATATATATATATATATATATATATATATATATATATGTATATATATATATATATATATATATATATATATAAATATATATATATATATATAAATATATATATATATATATATATATATAAATATTCATATATATGTATATGTACATATAAATATATATATATATATATATATATATATATATATATATATATATATAATATATATTTATATATAGGCTATATATATATATATATATATATATATATATATATATATATATATATATATATATACATATATATATATATAAAGATATAAAACAATGCAAAATCCTGAAATTTCTAAGTAAATAATTTATGTAAATTAGCACTGATAAAATAGTTTTAGATACAATTTGTAAATGCACCCAGGCTTTACAGTGTTGCGAATCTGTTTGTTAGAGTAATGATTAGACTGGTTATTCTCTAATAGCACTTAACGATCAAACCAGTTTCATTAAAACTTAATAAAAAACGAAAAATAATTTGTCAGCTTCTGAAAATGCTTCAATTTTACATTTAAAATGCAACATTGATTGTAAAGAGATTAGTAAATATAAAAATTTAAGCCAATTAGGCTGTATTTGGAGTCTCCAAGACTTTGCTGAAGCAAAATCATCCATAACATCATCAAAGTTAATGATTTCTACCTCTCCACTCTCAATACTTAGAAATGTTAGGACGTTAAGTCTACCCTGTCCCATTGAGATCCTGAGATAAGACAATCAATTGCAGTTAAATGAGTTTTCCTTTGTTCTCTCGTCATCCAGTAATTCTGAACTTTTACTTTTTTTAAAAAACTTTAAGAGACGAAGAGCAGACAATTAATGAAGAATAGTGTGATATTAAGAACACATATCAGTCAGTTGGTAGTAAAGTTTTGGGACATGCAGTTACAAAGAGAAAACTTTGGATATCAAATGATACTTGGGATAATATAAAAAGGAGACAAAGACAGAAATTAATTGTTGAAAGTTTTCGAGGAAGTAATGGAAATTAAAAGGTAGATCATGCTATGTATTCCAGTATTGATAGTACGTGTCAAAAAAAAATGCTACGAATGACTGGAGAGAATATTTAGATAAGAAATAAGATGAGGCTGACACTGCCCTAAACTCGGGGAGTTGCTATGATGTAAGAATTGCTCATAGAATTATTAATAAAATCTCTACGGGATCAAAAAAGAAGAAGAAGCATATACCCATCAAAAAAGAGAGATGGATCTGTTATAACAACAGAAGATGAAAAAAAGCAACGTTTCGTGGAGTACTTTATTGAGGTCAGGAATAGGAGATATGAAGGGAATAATTTGATTGATATACCAGAAGCTGATAAAGACCTTGATGTGCCCATGAATGAATTCAGTGTGTTTTAAGTCGAAGCTATCATTAAAAAATCAAGAGATAGAAATCTCCTTGATGCAATGGAATAACTGTTGTGATCATATTGGCCGAAAATTAATTTGCTTTCAGAATACTTATAAGATTATTTTGTAGAATGTGGGGTGAAGAGAGAGGTAGGAGTGTTGGTGAAAATGGCCAAAAAAGAAAAAAAAAGAAAAAAAATCCGACTGATACAAAAAATTACAGAGGCATCACACTTACATCAGTTATCATGAAAATATATAGTATGCCTATTCTAAAGAGACTAGAGAGAAAGATTGTTGAAAACCTTAAAGATGAACAAGCAGGATTTAGAAAGTGTAAAAGGTGTACTGACCAAATTTTAATTTTAAGACATGTTATACAGCAATGTGTGAAATATAGAATTTCACTTTTGATGGCATTTGTAGCCTATGAAAAAGCCTTTGATAGTGTGCACCGGCCAATTTTGTGGAGAGTCCTGCTTTATTGTGGAGTTTCTCTCAAATATGTAAATTTGATTAAGTCTGTTCATGACCATAGTAAATAGAACGTTAATGTTAGTGGAGTCCTGTCAAAGGAATTTCCAGTGAACAGTGAATTACTCCAAGGGAATGTGTTGTCCCATACGTTAGTTATCCTCCTCATGGATTTTATAATGCATAGAACAGTTGGGGATAGTGTAAAAGGATTTTACTGAATGGGTAACAGTATATCAGCTGACTTAGAGCATACTGATGACGCTGTTCTTATTAGCAGAACACCACAGGACTTGCAATGCTTGCTTACCAGAATGCATAAAATATCACATGAGGTTGCACTCAAGAAGAAAGGCAGAGATGAAGAGAACGGAATATGTAATGGAAGATGAAATATCATTGGAAAGAGAAAGG
>NC_090748.1:64035197-64037697 GCF_036898095.1 Palaemon carinicauda
CATCTCAAACACATTCAATTTTTGTCTATCCGTCACTTTCATTCCCTACAACTCCGATCCATACATCATAGTTGGTACAATCACTTCCTCATACAGAACTCTCTTTACATTCATGCATAACCCTCTATTTTTTACTACTCCCTTAACTGGCCCCAACACTATGCATCCTTCATTCACTCTCTGGCGTACATCTGCTTCTACTCCACCATTTGCTGCAACAACAGACCCCAACTACTGAAACTGATCCACCATCTCAAGTAACTCTCCATTCAACATGACATTCAACCTCGCACCACCCTCCCTTCTCGTACATCTCATAACCTTACTCTTACCCACATTAACTCTCAACTTCCTTCTATCACACACCCTTCCAAATTCTGTCACTAATCGGCCAAGCTTCTCTTCCGCGTCTGCAACCAGTACAGTATCATCTGCAAACAACAACTGATTTACCTCCCATTCATGGTCATTCTCGTCTACCAGTTTTAATCCTCGTCCAAGCACTCGAGCATTCACCTCTCTCACCACTCTATCAACATATTAGTTAAACAACCACGGTGACATCACACATCCCTGTCTCAGCCCCACTCTCACCGGAAACCAATCGTTCACTCCATTTCCCATCCTAACACATGCTTTACTACCTTTGTAGAATCTTTTCCCTGCTTGCAACAACCTTCCACTAACTCCATATAACCTCATCACATTCCACATTGCTTCCCTATCAACTCTATTATACGCTTTCTCCAGATCCATAAACACAACATACACCTCCTTACCTTTTGCTAAATATTTCTTGCATATCTGCCTAACTGTAAAAATCTGATTCATACAACCCCTACCTCTTCTAAAACCACCTTGTACTTCTAAGATTGCATTCTCTGTTTTATCCTTAATCCTATTAATCATTACTCTACCATACACTTTTCCAACTACACTCAACAAACTAATACCTCTTGAATTACAACACTCATGCACCTCTCCCTTACCCTTATATAGTAGTACAATACATGCACAAACCCAATCTACTGGTACCATTGACAACACAAAACACATATTAAACAATCTCACCAACCATTCAAGTACAGTCACACCCCCTTCCTTCAACATCTCAGCTTTCACACCATCCATACCAGATGCTTTTCCTACTCTCGTTTCATCTAGTGCTCTCCTCACTTCCTCTCTTGTAATCTCTCTCTCATTCTCATCTCCCATCACCGGCACCTCAACACCTGCAACAGCAATTATATCTGCCTCCCTATTATCCTCAACATTCAGTAAACTTTCAAAATATTCCACCCACCTTTTCCTTACCTCCTCTCCTTTTAACAACCTTCCATTTCCATCCTTCACTGTCTCTTCAATTCTTGAACCAGCCTTCCTTACTCTCTTCACTTCTTTCTAAAACTTTTTATTCTCTTCACAACAATGACCCAATCCCTGACCCCACCTCAGGTCAGCTGCCCTCTTTGCATCACTTACCTTGCCCTTTACTTTCACATTTTTCTCTCTATATCTTTCATGCTTCTTTATACTATTACTCTGCAGCCGTTCTTCAAAAGACCTCTTTTTCTCTTCCAATTTTACCTCCACTCCTTCATTCCACCATTCACTGCCCTTCCTCATGCTGCCTCCAAAAAACTTCTTGTCATATACATCACTTGCAATCCCAACAAAATTTTCTTTTACTATTTTCTACTCCTCCTCTAAATTACCCGTTTCTCTTACTTCCACTTCGTCATATGTCATTTTCAACCTTTCTTAATATTTACTTTTTACCCCCGGTTTTATTAGCTCTTCAACTCTCACTAGCTCCCTTTTACATCCACCTACTCTATTCCCCCACTCTTTTGCTACAACTAATTTTCCTTCCACCAAAAAATGATCAGACATCGTTAGCCATACCCCAAAACACGTGCAAGTCTTTCAATCTTCCAAACATTTTTTAAGTTATCAACACATAATCCATTAACGCCCTTTCTACCTCTCATCCATTTGCCTCTCTTACCCATGTATACTTTTTTTTATCTTTCTTTTTGAAAAAGCTAGAACTTATCACCGTCTCTTGCTCAACACACATATCTAACAGTTTCTCACCACTCTCATTTTCACCTGGTATGCCATACTTCACAATGACACCTTCTACCTCTCCAGCGCCCGCTCTAGCATTTAAATCACCCATGAAAACTACCTAATTCCTTCTACCCAGTCCTTCTACACACCTAGTTAATACATTCCAGAACTCATTCCGACTTCTTCACTTTTCTCACAACCTGGCCCATAAGCAATGACAAAAGCCCAATATTCCCTACCCAACCTAACCTTTACCCACATTAACCTAGATGATATCTCCTTCCATTCCACTACTTTACTTATCATCCATTCCCACCGCAATAAAGCTACACCTTCTGTTGCTCTTCTCATTCCAATCCCAGAAACTCTACCAGACATTTCGCAAAACATCACTTCACCTTTCCCTTTTATCTTTGTCTCACACAAA
>NC_090748.1:64102697-64115197 GCF_036898095.1 Palaemon carinicauda
ATATATATATATATATATATATATGTATATATACATATATATATACATATATATATATATATATGTATATATATATATATATATATATATATATATATATATATATATATATATATATATATATATTAGTATAAATGTATGAATACATATTCAAACATACAGTTATTGCATATCCTTTTTTTTTCTAGCATCAGGGATAGTTCTAAGATGAATAGAAAAATATTTGTATTTTATTCCATTACATTTGGCAATATGTGATTACAGTATACTATTGACCATGAAAATAATAAAATGTCACATTGTTTTGTTATCAAACTTATAATACTCTGTACGACTCATTCTTGATTATTTCAAGACCTCAAATGGGATTAATTCTTATTTATTTTCTTCTGTTCTCTTTTCTTAATCTTTTGTTTTGTCGTATATTTTCTGCTCTTTGTTGCTTTCTCTATCAAGGACTTTTGGGGTAGTAGCATTATAACTAAGGATGCAGCTTGGTTTATAAGAGCGCTAACGAAAATAACAACAAAAACAACAAAAATATTAATGACCACTTCAATGATAACTGAAATAACAACAAATATAACGTAGCATTAATAATAATAATGATAATGATAATAATAATAATAATAATAATAATAATAATAATAATAATAATAATAATAATAATAATAATAATGCTATAAAACAATGCAATCGAGTGTATGAAAACATGGTGAATTACCTATTTATGTATTTATATACCTGGCTGTCTATACATAAGTATATATATATATATATATATATATATATATATATATATATATATATATATATATATATATATATATATATATATATAGTTTCATATACATACATACATATAAGACAGAGAAATAAAGAAATAGAGAAAAAGAGAAAATGAAAGGTGAGCAGCTTCCTTCCTTGCCTGTTTATTTCCTGGCTTAGCGGCCAAGCAGAGGCTCTTGCAACACTGCAGTCTGTAGGCGATAGGTTTTTTTTCTCTTTCTATTTTTTTTTTCTTTTTTGCAGGTGAGTAAGGTTTGAAGAATTAAGGATATTCAGAAGCTTTTACTTGTAGGTGATTGAGGATAAGGGGATGATGGATAATCAACCGCTTTTATTTTTGTCAATCTACTTTTTCTTTTTTTCTTTTTTTGGAGGCGCCCCAGCTTCTTTTTAGGTCCACGAAAATAAAGACAGTGACGGAGGTGGGAAGAACATCACCCAAAGAACCCTCTGGTTCCCGTCGTTTCAGTTGGAGAGAAAGAGGTATAGAACAAGTCCCAAATAAAAAGAAGAGCTAGGGAAGAAATGGAAAATTTTTAGTTAGAGACGTTCGTAAAGGAGTAAAAAAACTTTTTTTCAGGAGATGAATCCTAAGTTTTTACGATGAGCGATAGAAAGGAGTTTCAGCTTGAGTGGAAGAAAGGTGAAAAGGACATATGCTCTGGAAAATAATGCATAGTCGAAAAGGGAATATGCATTTCTTGTACCTGAAAATACTAAACAAAAAAATTAAAATGAAATATAAATTATGTGGCTTCTCATTGAGACGTCAAGTGAACGAAATGAAAGAGAAAAAGGAATTTGCTAGTGAGAAAAGAGTTAAAGCAAAGAAATAAAATGGTTGGATTACTGCGGGTCGAGATTGGTATTACTGGTACTGAATTATTATTATTATTATTATTATTATTATTATTATTATTATTATTATTATTATTATTATTATTATTATTATTATTACGTTATCTTGGGAAGGATAGCTGCGGAGAAATACTGAGAATGCATAAGTATTTGTAATAATGTTTTGCAATTGCTGTAGGAGATACAGTAATGTTAGGGTAACATTCATGTCTTAGGTGTGTTTCTAGGCATTCAACAGGTAATGTTGCTGGTGTTTGTCTGTCAGTTGTGGGTCCTCGTCGTTGTCGACCATTAATTATCAATTGCACAGATATCCTAGTCCAAGTCTGCAGATGATGACTGCTACTTGGCTGATCTGGAGCCGTTTAGGAAGGCTTGCCTTACTTTGCTGGTCTTTTGTTTGTTACAAATGGCAGCCATTTGATCCTTGATTACTTGCATTGAAGGGTGAAGTGTGAAGCTTATTGTCTGGCACATCAGGGCCGACTTAGCCAAGTGATCGACCTGGTCATTACCAGTAATTCCTGTATGAATTGGAATCCAGTTCAGGATTATCTGCCTGTCGTTGCTTTGGTAAGCTAAGGCCAGATACTGTAACTGTATTGCTGTGATTGGTTGAATGTTTTCAGTGGGTTGTTTGTTTTTAAGAGCCAGACTGGCTCCTCTCCGGTCGGTGTGGATTACAGTGTTTCCTCCTCGTAGATTATCCGAATTTTCTAAGGGTTTGGCTATGGCTACTAACTCAGTCTGCAAGGTGGAGGCGTTGTTGGAGACCCTCCAGTGACTTCTGAATCCTGATGGGGGAGACGACTGCTGCTGTTGCTGCAGACATATCAGGGCCAAGTGACCAATCAGTGTAGTAGATTTTGGGAGCAGAGGTGCTGTTAATTGCATTTTCGGCTGCTAGAGTGAGTTGTTTTGGCGTGCAGAGTGATTTACTTGCTCCTGGAAAAATAGTGAAGTTGTATTGGAAGGGGTCCAGAGCCCATCGAACAGGAGTGAGGTACACATTGTGGCTTCGTTGTGCTTTCATCTTGAGGGATTCATTCTGCATATGCATTCTTCTGAGTAAGTCCAGCAGTGTTCCTGCATGTGATTTAACAATATCAATATCCTCTGCCAATGGGAGGAGTCCTTTAAGTTTGTTGTTTAAGGGACATTCTCTGTCTGCTTGGATTAACGAATATAATGCAGCCGTTTCTGATGTTGATCCTTGCTGAAAGGGAAATGAGATTAGTTTCAGCTCTTAATAAGCAGAGTCCCGTCCACAATGGAGAGCCACTGATGAGTCTCATTGCATTGTTTTGAACGACTTCTAAAAAGACTTTTTCAGATTCGCTAAGTGAGGTGAGAGCAAATGCTGCATAATCGATATAGGATCGAATTGCATGCATGTAGAACAGTCTTAAGGGGCTGTTTGATGCTACCTGTTTGAGACAGGTCATTAGTGTTAGTGGTAAATAACATCATAAATAACCACGGCTTATAAACTCACTAATCAGATATCGTAGTGAAGATTGGCTGATTTCAAGTCTAAGAATAGATTCCTGAATTCGATTGGAATATGTACGGTGGACATGAAACGAACTTATATCTGTCTTGATAGCTCGATTGGGTAGGTCGTCCTTGCAGGCATTGTTTCGACTCAGGGCATATGTTCAAATCCTGGCTCAGCTAGAAGCATTTATCATAAATGAATTTCCTGTGGATATACATTTCTAAAGGTAAAATTCGATATCAAAGTCCATTATCCTTAATATTCACATTGAATAAAATCGTGAGTGTAAGTGATACATTCACACACACATACACACACACACACACACACACACATATATATATATATATATATATATATATATATATATATATATATATATATATATATATATATATATATATATACATATATATATACATAAGGTATACAGTGTATATATATATATATATATATATATATATATGTGTGTGTGTGTATATATATGCATATATATATATATATATATATATATATATATATATATATATATATATATATATATATATATATATATATATATATATATACTGTATATATGTAAATATATATATATATATATATATATATATACTTTGTATATCTATCTATCTATCTATCTATCTATCTACTTATCTATATATATACATATATATATATATATACATATATATATATATATATATATATATATATATATATATATATATTTATATATATTATATCTATATATATAATATATAATATATATATATATATATATATATATATATATATATATATATATATATATATATATATGTATATATATACACTGTATATACACACACATATATATATGTGTGTGTATATATATATATATATATATATATATATATATATATATATATATATATATATATATATATGTGTGTGTGTGTATGTATATATATATATATATATATATATATATATATATATATATATATATATATATATATATACATCATCATCATCATCAGGCGTAACTAGCCCGCTGCAGTACAAAGTCCTCAGACATGTCCTTCCAAAAGCATCTGTTTATGGTCTTTCTATGCCAGTATATACCCGCAAATATTACTTACACTAGGAAGCTTGATATTGAAAATATGTATTATTATATAACCATATTGGTAGCACGTAAATTTTCCATTGATGTAAACATGTATTTTCTTGGATTGTAACCATCTATGCTTGTTGTCTCTTTAGGAAAGTGATGTGCAATCACTCCAGAAAAAAAAGGTTACGGAAAAAACTAATATCCGAGACAAGGGTGAATAACAAGAGAGATCAAGAGCGAGAAAATATCAGTGGCGATCATAATTCTCTTTGAGATCAGAATAGAGGTGGTTCTTTTTTATCTTTTATTTTTCTCTTTTCAAGAGATTATTAACACAGAATATCATATGTTGTTGGGCTACAAGATTTTGTTATCAGAATTTCGATGTTTGTCCATACCGATATTAAAACTAGAATCGGGAAAAGTTTACGATAATATTAAAGCATTCTGAACTCAATAATTTCTCTGGAGTAAATGGAATTTAATATTTTACTACTGTTACCTATTTTTCCAAAGTTAGTACAAACGGGAATTAATCATAAAAGCGTCTCTATACTACAATATATCTCATGCCTTATAAACTACCATGTTTCATTCCACGCAAGAACTGAATCCCAAGCCATCCGTCCCACTGCGTTAGTTTCCAGGAAATCTTTTCAAAAATTTTCCAGTTGAAAGCCTTCAGACCAGAAGAGAAACCCAATGGAAGTTATTAATTGGGGATCATTCTACACATTTCATCTCCGTAAAGATTATTTGATGACCTATGAACCGGAAGAAGCGAAATATATACGTTCATTTACTTTTCGTATTTGTTAAAAAGAGAGATATATGTCAATAGATTTCTAGGAAAATATTCAGAATAATAAGAAATGGAAAATATTTTACTTCAGTAGCAGACTACAGAAAATGTATCTATTGACTTGAATGATAGATTAAAGAAAAGTAATTTATACTCAGCAGTCTGTACTTCAGTAGAATACAATCATGAACAGCCTTCCAACTATTCAATGATTTTGTGAATAATGTGCTACAAGTGTTGTCCACTCTCGTTTACTTGTCGTGGCTTAATATCATTTCTGTTAGGAGGAGCGATCAACAGCTTCGTCATAATTTGCGGGAAATCATGAAATAAGTACTTTTTACAATGATCATTAAAATATGTATCTATTTTCACGGGTCTCTTTTTAATACCAGCACTTGCTTTATATATTGATATTCAATAGAGTTTTTTTCAACCTGGTTATTTCAATTATTTTATGTATGGTAAAGAAACCATACAAGATATATTTTGAATAATAAGCAAAAAGAGAAACTATATCGATTCATTTCAGTTCATTCGTTGCGTAATAAATACTTTTACGCATGACTAAAGGATATACAGTATAGTAACGAAGAAAAACTACTCAATACTGAGAAACACAAAGTCAGACGGTTCTTAATCAATTCACATGTTGAATCTGTGCTGGCGAGCTGTTAGGTCATAATTGATAGAATCGTAAATGCAACTGATCTTTATTTGGTCGAAGCTTTAGTATTTATACAAACGATTCCAGTCAAGAACGGCACACAAATTCAAACACAATGATACAGGAAAATGCAGGAATAAACAAGTTATCAATGAGAAGGGAAGGCGATAACGACCCTATACAAAATCTAAGATATACCATTACAGTGTACGAGCTTGTGTGATACACATGCGGTACATAACTTCGCCACTAAAAAAGACATATATGTGAAATAGGGTGCTTTGCTCTTGAGATGCGTACTGTAGGCGGGTCATCTGGCAGGAGATATGTAATTTTTAGGCCACGTATGTTGAGGAGGAAGGTTTTTGGCGTCCAATGGATCATGAGGAAAGAGCCCATGTAAGTGGGCATTAATGGTGGCTTATTAGTGTCGTTGTGCAGGAAAACATGCATTATAGAGAGCAGATCTGTCGGTATTTACTGCTTACCTAGAGACTTGTAAGTCTGGCGGCATGGTGTAAATTTTCCCATAATGTGACGTAGGGCTGGATATTGTCGGAGGAGATTGCAGATAGAAAAAAATTCAGCAGGGACGACCAACAGGTTGCTATATACCATTTCAGCTGCCAAGATATTCAGGAAGTCTTTAGGCGTTGCCCTTAGTCTTAGGAGGACCCAGCAAAGCTGGGTAAACTAGTTGGAGTCCTTGCAGCAGACATCAATGCTGCTTTGAGGGAACGGTGAAATCGTTCAACCATACCTTTGGCAGCAGGATTGAATGGGGTTGTCTGATGAAGGGTGAAACCCAGGAGATTCGCTAATGGTGTCCACAATTGAGAGGTGAAGGTGATATCACTGTCGGAGGTAATATGCGATGCTCAAGGACACCAAATTTCACTATCCATCCCGATAGTAAGGTACACGAGGCAGATGTAAACAGGTAATGATGACCTTGTGATGTGGGTCAGGGACCTACAACATCGACATGAATGAGGGCAAAGCACTGAAGATGTTGATGAAAGGTGCCCACTCCTGAATCCGTGAGTTGATGTACTTTTGAAGTTTGGCATAAAGTACAGGCACGGACCCAATCCTTAGCCTCCTTTGTAATGCCATACCAAAATAACTTTGTCTTTAGTAACTGTGCAGTAGAACGGTGCAAGGGATGTGAAAGGGCATGAATGAAATTAAACTCCTGTTGGCACATGGGAGAAGGTATGCAGGGTCTAGCTCTACCAGTACTGACATCACAGAGGAGGGTAGCACTGGAGTCATTGAGAGGAATGTGCTTGGTACCATGAATATTTTCGTTGGGCTTCTGTGAAGGCATTTTCATCCAATCCCAGGTGAATAGCAGCCAATATGTTTCTTGACATGGCATCGACAATGGGATTCATTTTCCCAGGGATGTGCTAAATGATACAATTGTATTTAGCCACGGAGGAGAGATGTCAGTGTTGACGATCGGACCAGATGTCGGACTGTCGAGTGGAGGCGTGCATCATAAGCCTGTGGTCCATCTGAATAGTGAAAGGCGTACCTTCCAAGAAGTGGCTAAAGTGGCGGACAGCCAAGTACACCGCCAGCAATTTGCAATCAAAGGTAAAGTAGCCAGATTCCGCCTTGGTCAGTTTTCTACAGAAGGCCAATGGGCAGGGCGAGACATTGACCATCTGCTCAAGGACTGCCCCAATAGCGACGTCGCTGACATCAGTGTAGAGAAGGAAAGGTTGCATGTGGCACAGGGAAAGTGAGAGCTGCAGCAGTTGAGGGAGGCATGGAGGGGGCAAGCATGGCAGCGATGTCAGTGATAATAGTTGATCATGCCCAAGAATTCTTGTAGTGTTTTGACAGTTAAGGGAGTGGGGAAGTTTTGAACGGCTGCTACTTTCTCAGGGAGGAGGTGGACTCCTTCCAGAGCGATGCGGTACCCTAAGGAGGATACTTCGTTGTCGCCAAAGGTACACTTGTTGTACCGGACTACAAGGCCATTCTGTTGTAGGCGATCGAGCACAATGTGTAGATGACGCTGGTGTTCTTCTTTGGAGGAAGAGAACATAAGTATGTCATCCACTTAATATACACAGAACTGGAGGTCCCCTAAGATGCCATCCATGAATCCATGAAAAGTAGCCCAATCATCATGAAGGCCAAAATAGGAGTAATTGAAGGTGTACGTACTAAAGAGGGCGGTGATGGTGGCCTTGGGGATGGCTTCTGGGTTCATGGGCACCTGATAATACCCCTTTAGGAGGTTGAGCGTGTAGAAAACCTCCACCTTGTGCAAGTAGGAGGTCACGTCAGCGATGTTTGGAAGGGGATAGTGATTCGGTTCTGTCTGCATGTTCAGGTGACTGTAATCCCCACACGGATGTGGAGAGTCCTATTTTTTCAGGGCAGTGTGTAAGAGTGACGACCATGGCCTTGAGGCTTTCTGGCAAAGGCCCATTTATTCCATTTTGGCAAACGTTTGTTTAGCAGCTGCCTAACGAACTGGTGCCAAACGTCTGAATCTGACGAATACTGGGAGGCTCGTTGTCTTGATGTGGTGATAAATACCGTGTCTCGTGGGAACCGTGAGCGTTTGACAAAGTTCCGGGCAGAAAACTTCCAGGTAAGATGTGAGGAGGTGGGCGTAGGTATCTGTAGGTGCGCTGATGTGGAGAGAGAGGTAGAAGGGGATGGGTTGGAGAGGCATTTAGGAGTACGAATCCACTTTGACTAACCGTCGGTGAGCTACATCAACCAGGAGGTGGAAGTGTGATAGGAAATCCGCACCGAGAATTAGCAATGTAACATCAGCAACGAGAAACTTGCAGATATATTTGGTACTTCCAAACAATAATGTGAGGGTTTCATAACTGTGGGTGGGTATTGCAGATTCGTTGGTAGCTACTAGGGGGATGCCAGCAGATTTAGACAGACTACATCGTGTCCTGAGAGTGGTTTTGGTAGAAGAGTATGGCAAGCACGCATGTCTACCAAAAATCGTACACCCATACCTGCATCATGTAAAAAGAAAAGATTAGTGATAGGGGAGACCACCGCCAGAAGTAATGGCCTACTTATAGATTTTTTAGTCATTGACAACCATTTGCCCATTTCTCCGCACCAACCATGAGTTTGGAGTGGTAGTAGCATAACTGCGGCCGATGGCCATCGATAAATGGCTGGAGAGGTCGGTGGTTAGGGCGTGAGTGAGAGGTGGTATATACGGGTGGCGGGTGGTTTTGTTACTGCTCAGGCACATCACAGGGTGGGCATCCATATCCTACCGCATTCACGTCAACTTAGGTCGATGTTGAATAGTTGTCCACTTCATCAGGAGTCGAGGCATTGATGGATGTCAGGAAGGTGATGAAGTGGCTGGGTATGGTCGTTTCGCCGTCAGTCGGTTTCGCGGTCAGTCACTTTCGCCCCCGAGTGAAGTCGATTCGCCGTCATAATTGCACCCATACTTTGTGGAGTCTGTTCGCCGTCAACATAGAGGTCGTTTCACCGTCAATATAGGAGTTGTTTTGCAATTGGCATCAGAATTTTTTTTTATTGTTTGTAAAGTCATCGTTAATATATATAAGATTAATATCACATTTTATTCTATTCTCTGTACAATAATTTACATTATTTCCTCCCTCCTCAGAGCATGTGCTGGGCTCTACAGCCCTACTCCTATTGTAGTCTGAGTAACTATATATATATATATATATATATATATATATATATATATATATATATATATATATATATGTATATATATATATATATACATATATATATATATATATATATATATATATATATATATATATATATGTGTGTGTATATATTTGCATATATATATATATATATATATATATATATATATATACATATATATATATATATATATATACATATATATATATATATATATATATATATATATATATATATATATATATATATATATATATATATATATATACATATATATATATATATATATATATATATATGTATTCTTGTCTTGTGTAATTTTTTAAAATTTATTATAAAATGTGATTTGTATATATTTATTTTAGATGTACCATGTATTCTCTAATGTGTATTTTAAATTTATTATCTTCTCAAGAAATAATGTAAATTATTGTATATAGAATAGAATAAAATGTGATATTAATCTTATTTATATTAACGATGACTTTACAAACAATAAAAAAAAATTCTGCTGCCAATTGCGAAACAACTCCTATATTGACGGCGAAACGACCTCTATGTTGACGGCGAACTGACTCCACAAAGTGTGGGTGCAAATATGACGGCGAATCGACTTCACCCGGGGGCGAAAGTGACTGACCGCGAAACCGACTGACGGCGAAACGTCTAGAACCCAAGTGGCTTTCCATATGGGCATCGACTTTGATCATCAGGTCCCTCATGGGCAAAATATCGACATCGGGGTTGGCCGCACATACAGGTTCAGGTAGGTGCCTTACCCAAAGTGCACGAAGTATATTCACTTCATAAGGAGAGCCGCCAACGGCACGTTGCTGGCAAGCAATACTGATCATTTCCCTGAGGGGGTGAGTACTTTTCCCGTTTGGACTTTCATGTTAATGGTCTACTTTACCCTCGGTTTTCCAGAACTCTCTTTTCTAAGGAAGAACGCAAAATATTTATTCCTGAATTCTGCCACGTAAAATCCATATGTCATTATAGTTGAAGTATTATCTTTGCCTGATCAGCCTTATCTTCATTCAAAAGTGAATGGAAATAATAATGATTTAAATCCCATGAGGCAATGGAATACACCATATCAACACTATGCTGCATGACGCTCAGTTCCCCCCCAAAAATGTGCAACTTGATCAACACTACAACTGAAAATTTAGAGACTCGTGAAATTTATTCCTCCCCTTGTTGAGGACATTTAATAACGATTTTTATTTTTTTCGAGATAAGTTTGGTGTTTAGAAAAATAGGAAATATGGCGTTGAAATGTTTTTCGTACTATATGACATTTTCAAATGAATAAACATAACGATGACTATTTACACGATTCTTCCTTTGATATAGCAGCCATACTCAATTGTATTTTGTCAGCGCTTCCATTACATTTCTATGTTTATGCGAGGTGTAGTGGCGAGATCTTCAGATAATTGGAGTCGAATTTCTTGGTCGATTTTTTAAATTTCCTTGCCTAGGTTTTTATGTAAAACTAAAATCCTCTTTTCTTAATATACATAGTAGTGGTATTCTTGTTTGCTGATGTTCATAGATAACTTTTAGTAAAACAATAAAAACATCCTTGACAATATTTGCATTCAAGAAATGTTTGCCATGGTAATTTCTTAACTAAGCCAATTCAGATTCAGAGTTTGATGCGTTATTATTCTTTCCCCGTCATTAATATTCTTCAACTACTGGTGTTTTTCTTAAGATCAGAACCAAAGTAGTATTTTCGAAATGTCTTTATATATTGAATCATTTGAACATGGAAATTATTTCTCGTCATATCAAACACAGAGGGAATGTATCGTTTTTCCGCACGTGTTAAGGGTATACACGCCGTACCTAAGAGATAGGCGAGGTGAATCTAAGTAAAGTTTATTCACTAGGTAACAAACATATGTACAATTAGTTGAGATCATGAATGCCACAAAAATTCAAACAATATGAAACATGCAATGGTAAGCTTAAACCGGTTTTTCTATTGCCAGTGCGGGAGAGAGCGAGAGATAAACAAGGCAAATGCAGTAAGTTACAGTGTATAAGCCTGTATGTGAGGTACATTTCTTAGATCTTTTTGGTGTTCTTCCCACACTGGTTTTGTGCTTCTTCGCTTTACTTCTCTGACACTTAATTTATAATAGATATGTCTTTTATTTCCCTTCCCTTTACTGACCATATCTGTCACTGGTATTCCTATTCCATCTAAATTGACCTTATAATTATGGTACTCTTTGTTTCCCTGCTTGGTCACTCTGCGTATTTCCCTGTAAATTTCATTTGTTTATTTTTTTCTTTCTTCTTTCTCTGTATATTTTATTTCATCCTCCGAATTGCTGGTATTGTCTCCGGATTTCTGTTTTCTGTAATACAATTTTCTAAAAAGAAAAAAGAAAAACTTCCATCCACAAACTGATTACTTGAAGCAGAAACAAAGGCGATCTAATTAATTAAGAACGTCGTGTCTTATGCTATACAAACTTTCTCCATCAAAACTGCTCAATACAATAAGTTATTTTAAGTAATTATTTTCAAATGATAAGAATTAGTTGATAGTATCAAATTTTCAAATGTTTAATGGTCAATTTGTTTTTGCATTTGACAACCTGTACTTATTTCATCCTTTTTTTTTTTTTTTTTTTTTTTTTGCGAATGACTTGTAACAATATGTTACTGTTTTTGCCCCGATGACATGATTTATCCCTTCAAAGGCCACATGTGACTGTGGGCCATGCTATGGACACCACTGGCCTACAAAAAGCAAGACCAATTAAAGATTTCAGACCTCCTCCAATGAATATTGCCAACATTTAGCTGAAGAGTACGGGCATCGTCACCCACTTTTCATATCGTTATTGTACAGTAGATGTAAAATGAGCAAGACTGATCCATAATCGTGATCTTGATCGGTATCACCTCCAAAATTTCACGGTTGCTTTTGATGCATAATATCTATCCACTGTTAAAGTTTGGTGAAAATCCAATCTTTCAATTTGTTTTGACGTAATCTTTAAAACTATGAAAAATGCAAATCCCGATCCAGTAATGGATCCACTCCAAAAGTTAACGGACTTGATCATGG
>NC_090748.1:64120197-64135197 GCF_036898095.1 Palaemon carinicauda
ATTTTTGTAAAGAGTGTATTATTTCAATCACCAGGGTTTAAATTAGTATTCACTCATATCCTGTCGAGGAATCGAACTAAGAAATGGTTTTAAATAGATCATGATCATAATTACCCAGTGTTGTTTTGAGTGTATTTTAGAGACCTTTGTCTTACAGCTTGGGTATTAATATTTTCATCTGTAATAGTTTTAGTGTAAGAACAAACAGGTGAGTTTGGAACTCGAGAGGTTGTATAGCCTGCCAGTCGTGATATATATAATATTATGCTTTTGGTTTCCAGACACGGGACCAATCGATAATATTTATATATATATATATATATATATATATATATATATATATATATATATATATATATATATATATATGTATATATATATATACATAAATATATATATATATATATATATATATATATATATATATATATATAAATGTATATTTATATATATATACATATACATATGTATATATATATATATATATATATATATATATATATATATATACATATATTTATATATATATATATATATATATATATATATACATACATATATATATATATATATATATATATATCATCTCCTATGCCTATTCGTGCAAAGAGTCTCGGTTAGATTTGAACAGTCCTCTCTATATTGAGCTTTTAAATCAACACTTCTCCATTCATCATCTCCTACTTCATGTTTCATAGTCCTCAGCCATGTTAGGCCTGGGTCTTCTAACTCTTCCGGTCCCTTGTGAAGGCCTGTTAAAAGTTTGGTGAACTAATATCTCTTGGGGGAGCGCGAAGAGCATGCCCAAACCATCTCCATTTCATTTCAAATCCTGTCATGCCATTTAATTCCCGACCTTCTTCTGAGGGCTCTCTCCTCAAATCTACAAAGTCTGCTGGATATTGTTTAATTGTAATACCACGACTCCTGTCCATACAGTAACCCCCATCTTACTAAACTGGTATATAGCCTGATCTTTTATATGTAATTTCAGGCGATTTGATTTCCAAATTTTACATAACCCAGTAATTGACTGGTTTGCTTTTATCAATCTCTCATTAAACTCTATTTGTGAGACCCTGTATTAGAGATCATAGAGATCATAGTTCCTAAATATTAAAATGTTTCTACGTTAATCCTTTCTCCTTCCTATGATATTTCATCTTCCATTGCATATTCCGTTTTCATCATTTCTGTCTTTCTTTTATTTCTCTTGAACCTAACCTCTTGTGATATTTCATGCTGTCTGGTAAGCCAGCATTGCAAAATCTTTGATATCTTGTTAATAAGGACAGCGTCATCAGCATACTCTAGGTCAACTAATTCCCTATTACCTATTCAATCCAATCCTCAACCATCCCCAACTGTTCTGTGCATTACTAAATCCATGAGGAGGATAAACAACACAGTGACAACACGTTCCTTTTAGTACTCCACAATTTACTGGAAATCAATTTGATAGGATTCAACTAACATTAACTTTGTACTTGCTATGCTCATGAACAGACTTAATTAAATTTACATATTTAAGAGGACCTTCATAATAACGCAGGACTCTCCACAAAATTGGCCGGTCACACTCTCTCCAGTCATTCCTGGCTTTTCTTTTGACTTTACTATCAATACAGGAATACTTGGCATACTCTACCTTGTAATTTTCAATACTTTATCACAAACTTTCAATAATCTATTTCTTTGTCTCCTTTTTATAGTAACCCACGATTTTGATATCCATGGCTTTCTCCTTGTAATTACTGTACATGTCCCAAAACTTCACTACTAACTGACTTATATATGTTCTTTAAATCAAACCATTCTTCATCAATTGTCAGCTCTTCATCTCTTAAAGTCTCTAGGACTGCAAATCGATTCCTATATTCAATTGCAAATGTTTCACTGCTCTCATCCTCTAGAAGCTTAGTAGTATCCTATCTAGATATTCTAACTACATTTCTATTGGGTGCTGTCAGTTTTTAATTTCAGTGTGGTAATAAGAAGCTGGTGATCGCTATTAATATCTGCACCTCTATAGTTATTTACATTTCTCAGAGTCCTCCTTCTCTCATCATAAATGGCTATATGATCTATTTGATTTTTGTAATTGCCATATGTTGAAGTCCATTTATATTCGTGGATGTGCTTGTGCTGGAAAAGAGTACCTCTATTGACAAGATTTTTTGTTGAACAGAAACCTATAAAATAGGCTCCGTTTTCATTTACAACTTCACCCAGCCCCTCAGCATTCATCACATTCTTTATACCTTGAGTATTTTTTCCAACCTTACCATTGATCACCAATCACAATGTTCATATCTCTCTCTGGAATATCATCTATTACACTGCAGTTCTTCATAGAATTCATCTTACCTTTCTTTAAGGGAATCATTTATTAGTGTATAGCAAACTCTAATTCTCACATTGTACTACCTCGATTTCAACTTTGTAAGTAACAATCTGCTATTTAAGCTCTCCACTCAATTAAAGTCTTATTTGCTCTTAGTGTCATCATTGTTCCGACCCCTTCCTCTTCAAATACCATCTGTTCTTCCTGAATATATATATATATATATATATATATATATATATATATATATATATATATATATATATATATATATATATATATATGCATATATGAATATATATACACACGAATATATATATATATATATATATATATATATATATATATATATATATATATATATATATATATTTATATATGTATATATATATATATATATATATATATATATATATATATATATATATATATATATATATATATATTGCCTTAGTGTGTTTCACTTAGGACCAAGATATCCAAACTATATTTCATAAATTCATTCTCCACTTCCTAACCTGATTCATGGTTCTAACATTCTAATTACCAATTTTACAATTTTTATCCACTATTTATAAAACGGGGGACTCTGAGGTTGTGGTAGCATTGTGGTAGCGTCCTTGCATCGTGACAGCTAGACTGGAATTCGAGTACCGCTCAAACTCGTAAGTTCCTTTTGTCACTGCAACCTCACCATTCTTGTGAGTTAAGGATGGGGGCGTTTGGGGGACCCTATAGGTCTGTCTGCTGTGTCATCAGCAGACATTGCCTGGCCCTCCTTAGTCCTAGCTTGGGTTGAGAGGGGGTTTGAGTGCTGATCATATGTCATATGGTAAATCTCTAGGACATTGTCCAGCTTGATAGGGTAATGTCACTTTTGCTTGCCTCTGCAATTCATGAGCAGCCTTTAAACCTTTAAAACAGCTACGCCTGAGACTGTGGGCCAATCTGTCATCTTCGCTTTCCATCAAGTCACTAAATCCATAGAGGATTCATTGGCCAGATTCAGCAAAAAATATCCAGTTCCTTGTGATGCGCAGTGTCTATCTAACTATGGCAAGTGATCACTGCCGGTCCATACTGATTCTAGTAAGATCATCCACCAGGCATCAAGAGTAGAAGCCAAAAAGACATCTTGACAACCGCCTTAAACCCAATCCGTCATAATGCTGACAGTAACTTCATCGAGATTTATTGTGGCATTTCCACCACAACCAAAGTTCTCATTACTCCTCCAGGTTGCTCATCGACTTATAGTCGTTGGCAAACATGCATTTCTAAGATATACCGCCTAGTACAGTAAACCACCTTGCACGGTAGGTGTTATATACTGTAGTTTAATCTAGTTGGTTAAATCCCTATGGAATAGGCGTTTGCACACCCAAATGGGAGGAAGTATTGAATCTATCTCATATGGTTGCCTTACATCTCGACAAAGAATATGAAACTGAAGTGCACTAAATATCCTTTACAACAATATCCTACTTAACTGGATAAATGCATGAATAAAGAGTAATATAAGTCTTTAGAGTCAAGATGCAACAAAGGCAACAACAGCAAAGGAAATAGATTTTTTAACTACCGCAAGAGAGTTATGGGGTACTTTGACTGGCCAGACAGTACTACATTGGATCCTTCTCTCTGGTTACGTTTCATTTTCCCTTTGCCTACACACGCACCGAATAGTCTAGACTCTAGCCTATTCTTTACATATTCTCCTCTGTCCTCATACAACTGACAACACCAAACAATTCTTCTTCACCTAGGGTGTTACTGCACTGTAATTGTCCAGTTGCCACTTTCCCCTTGGTAAGGGTAGAAGAGACTCTTTATCTATGGCACGCAGCTCTTCTAGTAGAAGGACAATCCAAAATCAAACCATTGTTCTCTAGTCTTTGATAGTGCCATAGCCTCTGTACCATGGTCTTCCACTTTCTTGGGTGAGAGTTTTCTTGCTTGAGGGTAAACTTGGGCACACTATTTTATCTTATTTCCCTTCCTCTTGTTTTATGAAAGCTTATATAGTTTATATAGATGTTTATTTTAATGTTGGTACTGTTCTTAGAATATTTTATTTTTCCTCGTTTCCTATCCTCACTGGGCTATTTTTTCCTGTTTGGTCCCTGGGCTTATAGCATCATGCTTTTCCAACTAGGGTTGTAGCTCAACAATTAATATTGATAATAATAATAACAATAATAATATCTGCAAGGCTACCATACATATTAATAAAAAGATCGAATAACATTTGGATGTTAAATCTTTAAGTAGATTAATACTTAAAAACCAATTTCTGTAATCTGCAAATACCTTAAATCGGGGTTTTAAATAAATTTCCCCTTTCTATTGCGTTCATACATTCGATATTTTACTTTGAAAAAGAATCTGGACTTAAGTAATATTAAATATATCTGACAAACAACCAAACCTTCGAAAGCCTGTTAAAACCTGTAAGTTACGTTCCTATCAAGCTCTGTACCTCGCTGTTGTAGATTCCATTCTTCTTCCTATCAGCAAATCAAATGAATGCATTAACTGGACAAATTGAATTGTTCCTCTTGTGTCTTTAACGTACCATATATCGTTGATGCTATCAGGAGTAGATACAATACTTTTAAAAGGATATAATGAAATACAAAAATATCTA
Organism: Palaemon carinicauda; assembly: GCF_036898095.1. NCBI lineage: Eukaryota > Metazoa > Arthropoda > Malacostraca > Decapoda > Palaemonidae > Palaemon > Palaemon carinicauda. Next base: position 64,125,189 of record NC_090748.1, read on the forward strand.
TTCCAAGTGTGAGCAGCGAGGTGAGACGAGATTCGACTGTGGCCCTGTTTGGGATATCCTCTCATCTCTTCATTTTCATCAGCATTTTGGAACTAAACCAAGCCTCGCCGAGAGCACCTGCCGTGATAAGGGAACTGTCCTGTTTGACCAAGATGTCATCGTCTTAATTAGTAGAGTCAGCATATTTTGAGAAACCGAGCCTGAAGGAAATCCTAGTTTAGGATATATGTCATCATGGAAGGACATGTACTGCCTTTTTGTTATGACCCATCACCTGGTCCGGATTGGATCAGAAATTTCTTCTAGAAGCTTCCTTGGCGTGATCGAAGTGGGCGTTTTTGAGGAAGCCAATAGAGATGCAGAATTGTTAAAAAGAATGCCTTCTATGGAGATGACCACTACCCACTGTAATTAACTCCGCCCATACATGGATATATAAACTTCAAGAAGAGATTGTCCAAGAGAGATAGGACAGGACATAAGACAAGAAAGGAACTATGTCCGAAGCAGATAAGAAACAGATAAGACCAGGAGTCTGATAAAGCCACATTCTAACCTTCTCTTCAGACAACAAAAGCCTATCTCCAAAAGATCCTGCTATGGCTCGAGAAGAAGAGACAAATTGAAGCAGCCAGCCCTCCCTGCTTGTGACAAGAAGTAACCAACACTGCCTGCAGCCTGCCTTCGTTCAACAGTATCATCGAATCCTTGGAAGAAGATCTCTGATGTCCCTTCTTGATGCCACCCCTTTTGTGACGTCTTCGAATCCGGTCATCATTCCAGTTTCATCTGAACTTCAACCGCCCTCCTGCAACGTTTTGAAGCCTTACTTCAACAGTATCATCGAATTCTTGGAAGATGCCCTCTTATGTCCCATCTTGATGCCACCCTCTTGTGACGTCTTCGAATCCGGTCATCATGCTAGTTTCATCTGAACTTCAGCCGCCCTTCTGCAACGTTCTCAAGCCTGAAGTCTCTGTACCAGTATCGTCTCAGCAGCTGCAGAAAACTATTCTTAAGTATTTCTACCTTATTGACTGTTTCCCCTTTCTGTTGATGTTTTGATTGGTTTGATTTGTCAGTTAAAGTAACCGAAGAAGTAACATTAGTTTTCTTTGTAAGTTTTTAAATATTCGTGTTGTGTTTTTTCCGTGTGTTTCTTTTTTATATTCATTTCCCATATTTCAATCGGTGTTGTTGATATTTATTTTGCTTATTTAAAGAAGCTTTAATGATTTTATGAGCGTAACAGTTGGTGACTTGCCAGGATTTTCAACAACGTAACCAATTGAAACAGGGAGAATATAGAAAGAAGCAGAATGAGTGAGATTACAAAAGATTTGATAGCTCCAGGTAAACTTCTTGGTCTAGATGGCGATGCTCTCCTTGAGTATGTTTTTAAGAGAGAACAGGAAGTGTTTGAGAGAGATAAAAGAGCAGCTGAAAGAGAAGAAAATGAGAGACAGCGAGAAGAAAATGAGAAACAACGAGAAGAAAATGAGAGACAGCGTAAGCATGAGTTAGACATCGCTCGTTTAAGGCAAAATCTTCATAACAGTCCGCCAGGTAGCAGAACAGGAAGTAATGCATCAGGTAGCAGAAGGGGTAGTAATTCATCATTTTAAACGATGATTCTGATCATTTAGGTATGGGTGCAGTGTTGAAATTAGTTCCAAAGTTTGATCAGGAAGATGTAACAAAATATTTCATGTCTTTTGAAAAGTTAATGAACAGATTAGGTTGTCCCAAAAACAAGTGGACCTTGTATTTGCAGTCAGTCTTGAGTGGTAGGGCACTTTCTGTGTATAGTTGTATGTCTGAGGATGAAAGTGAAGACTATGATATTGTGGAAGAGACTGTTCTTAGTGCATACAGATTAGTACCAGAGGCGTACCATAAGAAATTTAGAAGTTTGAAAAGGGATGAGAGCAGTACTTATATAGAATACGGAAAGAAGTTAGAAAGATCATTTGGTGATTGGTTAACTTATGCTGAAGTATATAGTTTTGATGATCTAAAGAACTTAGTTTTGTTGGAAAACTTCAAAGATAACATATCTCCAGACATTAGGCTATATATAGAAGAAAGGCGTGAAAACTCTTACAAATGTAACAAGGTTGGCAGATGAGTACAGTCTAACTCATAGTTTAAGTAAGAAGAAAAATAATCCTTCTTCTAGTAACATGCAATATAGTAAGAGTAGTTATAGCAATAGCAATACGGGGAAATATGATTATCATTATTATTGTTATACATGTGGAAAACCAGGTCATACTGTCAAGTTTTGTAACAGCAAATGGGAAGGTAGGAGTTGTTCAGAGATAATTTGTTATCGATGTAATAAGAAAGGGCATATAGCAAGGAATTGTATAGTAGAGGAGAAGAATGTCAAGAAACCAGTGTCTCTAGTTAATAAGCTTTCGTCATGCAGAAATGACATTTTGAAAGAAACTAGTAGATTTTACGGAGATTTTTTGTCTGAGGGTGTAGTTTCTTCGCTTGAAGGAGGGGATTCGAGAGAAGTTATCTTGCTTAGGGGCACCGTAGCAGCCGTTTCTCTTATTAGGAAAGAGTGTGTGCCAACAAGGGCAAAAATCAGTATGAAAGAAAAAGTTATGTTAGGTGGGTTTCCGAATACTTGCGTTGTTTGTCCTTTGCTGAAGATGAACTTGAAAAGTCAGAGATTGTCAAGAGATGTAAAACTAGCAGTTGTAGACTATTTGCCAGTTGATGGCATTGACATTATTGTTGGTAATGATTTAACTACATCCAGATGTGTGAATCCTATTTTAAGTGAGGTCCCAGTGCCTGTAATGGTAGTAACTACATCAGGTTTAGATACAGATATAGACTACAGTCATAATTTGTTCGAGGATTCGAACGTGTGTGATGGAGGCGGTGAGGTTGATCTTAGCAAGTGTGGGGCTGAGAAGAACGACTCCATTGGTGTTGACAGTGTTAGCCAAGTTGATGATGTAGCTGTCGAAAGTAGTGACGTAGACATAGTCGATGTAGTGGATTCAAGTAATAGTTACTGCAATGGTTTAGGCACTAACATTTTGAACAGAGAGGAGCTAATTAAATTGCAGAGAGAGGATGCGACACCGTCTCGAATTTTTTAGAGTGAGTTGGATGATGATCCCGATGATGTTTGTGAAGAAACCTTTTGTTTAAAAGACGAAATTTTGTGTCGTTATGTTCGTCCCAAATCAGATAGCAAAGAGGAAGTTATAGAACAATTAGTAATTCCTAGGAAGTTTTGTGAATTAATTCTGAAATTAGCACATGATGATCAAGGACATTTAAGGGTAAATAAAACTTTCAAGTGTATAAGTAATACTTACTTTTGGCGCAAGATGAAAAGTGACGTTAAGAGATATGTATTAAGCTGTCACGAATGTCAAATTGCTGGTAAACCTAATCAAGTAATTCCCAGGGCTCACTTATGTAATATTCCATCAGTGGGAGAACCTTTTGAGAATTTAGTAATTGATATAGTTGGACCATGGCCTAGAAGTAAAGGAGGGAATATATATCTATTAACAATCATTGACATACTAACCCGTTATCGAGAAGCAATCCCAATAAGAAGCTGCAATACGAAAACTGTAGTTAAACGCTTGTTGATTATTGTTGAACTATTTTTCCGAGTTTGGTTTGCCTTGCGTTATACAAAGTGATAATGACAGTAATTTTGTGTCCAAATATTTCAAAGGCAAAATGAAAGAGCTTGGTACAAAACTGGTAACTTCCACACCGATCACCCAGAGTCACAAGAGATTGTAGAACGTTTCCATTAAACATTAAAAAGTTGCTTACGAAAATCATGTAATAACTTTGAACAGGACTGGGAAGAAAAACTAAATGACATGTGACGGGCCGAGAGAGGGTTGTGAACTCAAAGGCAGTATGCAATCAACTGAGTTGTTTATTAAGGAACACTCTCCTTTATATACAAAACCTCAAGGCAACAGGACATAACCTGTTCGAGAGACAGACAATGTTACAGAGCAAAACTGGAGACATGATCATTCAGGTTCTTTTTAGTGCGAGGGAAGAGCGCATATACAAGCATAATATATACAAAATAATTATGTACAATTGTGTGACACACGGTTGGTACATGGCTCCCCCCCCCTAAAAATGACATACTGTACATGTTAAATAGGGCGCCCTGATCTAGAGAGGCGAACTGTAGGCGGGTCATCTGGCAGAAGATAAGCAGGTTTTAGACGATCAATGGAGACCCAGTCTTCTTTGACCCGAACGTTTAGGAGGAATGCTTTCGGACTGCGTCGGATCACAAGGAAAGGGCCCGTGTAAGGGGGCGTTAGTGGTGGCTTGCTGGTGTCGTTGCGCAGGAAGACGTGCGTTGCAGAGTGCAAGTCCGTTGGTATGTGATGCTTCGCTGGGGGCTTGTAAGTCTGGCGGCACGGAGTAAATTTTCCCACGACGTGACGTATGCGCTGGAGATCGTCGGAGGAGGTTGTAGAAGGAAAAAATTCGGCAGGGACGACCAACGGGTCGCCATACACCATTTCAGCTGCCGAGACGTCGAGGGCGTCTTTAGGAGTGGTTCTTAGTCCCAGGAGGACCCAGGGAAGCTGAGTAAACCAGTTGCAATCCTTGCAGCGGGACATCAAAGCTGGTTTGAGGGTGCGATGAAAACGTTCAACCATTCCATTGGCAGCGGGGTTGTAGGCCGTAGTCTGATGTAGGGTGATGCCCAGGAGATTCGCTAATGACGTCCACAATTGAGAGGTGAAAGTAGTTCCCTGTCAGAAGTAATATGCTCAGGGATACCGAATCTTGAAATCCATCCAGAGAGTAAGGCAGATGTACATGAGGCGGACGTTGCAGTTTCCATGGGAATGGCTTCAGGCCAACGAGTGGAGCGGTCAATGACGGTAAACATGTAACGATGTCCTTGTGATGTGGGTAGGGGGCCTACAACGTCAACGTGAATGTGTGCGAAATGATGGTGAGGTTGAGGAAAGGTGCCCACTCCTGAATCCGTGTGTCGATGTACTTTGGAAGTTTGGCAAGAAGTACAGGCGCGGACCCAATCCTTAGCATCCTTAGAAATGCCGTGCCAAATGAACTTTGCCTTCAGCAGCTGTGCAGTGGAACGGCACGAGGAATGTGAAAGGCCGTGAATGAAATCAAACACCTGTCGGCGCATGGGAGCAGGAATCCAAGGTCGCGGTCTACCAGTACTGACGTCACAGAGAAGGGTGGTGTTGAAGTCTTCGAGGGGAAAGTCTTCCCAACGGAGGGACGTGCAGGATGTCCTACAAGCTTGATACTCTGGATCCTGTCGTTGGGCTTCAGCCAGGGCATTGTAATCCAATCCCAGTTGAACGGCAGCCAACGTGTTTCTTGACAGGACATCGGTAACGGGATTCATTTTCTCAGGGACGTATTGGAGGGTGCAATTGTATTCAGCCACGGCGGAGAGATGTCGGTGTTGACGGCCGGACCAGGCGTCAGACTGTCGAGTGAAGGCGTGCACCAGAGGCATGTGGTCTGTGCGAATGACGAAGGGCGTACCTTCTAAGAAATGGCGAAAGTGACGGACAGCCAAGTGCACCGCCAGCAATTCTCGATCGAAGATAGAATAACCCGATTCTGCCTTAGACAGTTTTCTGCTGAAGAAGGCCAATGGGCGGGGCGAGCCTTTGACCACCTGCTCGAGTACTGCACCAATAGCGACGTCGCTGGAATCGGTGGAGAGAAGGAGAGGGGCGTGTGGGATAGGAAAAGTGAGAGCCGCAGCAGTTGATAGGGCCTTCTTTGCATTGAAGAAGGCTGCTTCTTGAAGGGGACCCCACTTCAGGTCCTTTGGCTTGCCCTTGAGGGAGGCGTAGAGGGGAGCAAGAGTGGCGGCAATGGCTGGCAGAAAACGGTGATAATAGTTGATCATGCCCAAGAATTCCTGCAGAGCTTTGACGGTCGAGGGCGCGGGGAAGTTCTGAACGGCTGCTACCTTCTCAGGGAGGGGATGGACTCCTTCAGGAGTGATACGGTGCCCTAAGAACGACACTTCATTGGCGCCAAAGGTACACTTGTCGTACCGGACTACAAGGCCGTTTTGTTGCAGGCGGTAGAGCACGATGCACAGGTAACGGAGGTGTTCCTCTTTTGAGGAGGAGAACACAAGTATGTCGTCCACATAACATACACAGAAAGGGAGGTCCCCTAAGATGCCATCCATGAGACGTTGAAACGTTGCCCCAGCATTACGAAGGCCAAAACAGGAGTAATTGAAGGTGTATGTACCAAACGGAGTGGTGATGGCAGTCTTGGGGATGTCTTCTGGGTTCATAGGCACCTGATAATACCCCTTCAGGAGGTCGAGCGTAGAGAAAACCTTCGCTTTGTGCAGGTAGGTGGTCACGTCGGCAATGTTTGGGAGGGGGTAGTGATGCGGTTCTGTTTGCATGTTCAGGCGCCTGTAATCCCCGCACGGACGGAGGGAGCCGTCTTTCCTCAGAACGATGTGTAAGGGTGACGACCATGGGCTGGAGGCCTTTTGGTAAAGGCCCATTTTCTCCATTTCGGCGAACGTCTGTTTGGCGGCTGCCAATCGTTCCGGTGCCAGACGTCTGAATTTTGCGAAGACTGGGGGTCCCGTCATCTTGATATGGTGATAAATACTGTGCTTGGCAGGAACCGTGGGCGTTTGGCGAAGTTCTGGACGGAAAACTTCCGGGTACGACGTGAGGAGGTGGGCGTTGGCATCCGTGGGTGCACTGATGTGGAGAGCGAGGTTAGAGGGGGCGGGTTGAAGAGGTGTCGACAATTACGAGTCTGCGTTGACCTATCGTCGGTGGGCGACATCGACCAGAAGGTGGAAATGAGAGAGGAAATCCGCACTGAGGATTGGCATTGTGACGTCAGCAACGAGAAACTTCCAATTGAATTTACCGTTTCCGAACGATAATGTGATGTTCTCGTAACCGTAGGTGGGTATCGCAGATCCGTTGGCAGCTACCAAGCAGACGTCGGCAGATGTAGACAGACTACGTCGTGCCTTGAAGAGTTTCCTTGGCAAAAGAGAACGACAAGCACCCGTGTCTACCAAAAATCGCACGCCCGTTCCTGCATCCTGTAAAAAGAAAAGATTAGAAACTCGGGAGGCCACCGCCACAAGCGATGGCCTACTTACACGTTTTTTGGCCACTGACAATCCTTGGCACATTTCTTCGCGGTTGCCCCGAATCTGAAGTGGTAGTAGCAAAACTGCTGCGGATGGGAGGTAGTAAGTGGCTGTAGAAGTCGTTCGTTGGGGCGCGAGCGATTGGTGGGTGGTGGGCGGCTTTGTCACCGCTTCGGCACGTCACGGGGTAGGCGTGTATGTCCTATGGCATTCATGTCAGCTTCGGTTGACGTTGAATAGGCATCTTGAATAGGCAACCTCGTCGTCAGGGGTGGAGGCGTTGATGGAGGTCTTGAAGTGGCTGTCCATAAGGGTGTCGGCTTTGGTCATCAAGTCCTTTATGGGTAAACTATCGACATCGGGTATGGCAGCGCGTACAGGTTCGGGTAAACGGCGTATCCAAAGGGCATGAAGTAGGTTCACCTCACGAGGAGAGCCGTCTGCGGCAGGTTGAAGGCGAGCGATACTGGTCATTTCCCTGAGGGCAAGCGAAGCCCTTTGGTCCCCCAACGGTTGTTGCGAGAGCTGAAAAAGCTTTGCTATACGGGGGGCTGGCGACGGCGATTACTGCTGCAGAAGGTATGTTTTGAGGGCGTCATACGCTATTGGTGTGTCTCCTTGTTCACAAAGCCAGTCGGATATTTCTGGGAAGGTGTCCTCGGGTATCGCCGCGAGAACATAATCCGCTTTGGTGGTTGAGTGAGTCACGCCCCTGATATGAAACTGGACTTCTGTGCGCTGAAACCAAGCAAACGCCTCTCCGCTGGCAAACGATTAAAGTTTGAATGGAGCGGCCGCAGCACCAACTGCCGTAGAGTCCGCCATAGTACCAACGATGAAGGGGCGAGGGGATGGGGGTGGAAGGCGGTGGGAGCGAGTCGATTTCCGGGGTCACCAATGTGACGGGCCGAGAGAGGGTTGTGAACTCAAAGGCAGGATGCAATCAACTGAGTTGTTTATTAAGGAACACTCTCCTTTATATACAAAACCTCAAGGCAACAGGACATAACCTGTTCGAGAGACAGACAATGTTACAGAGCAAAACCGGAAACATGATCATTCAGGTTCTTTTTAGTGCGAGGGAAGAGCGCAGATACAAGCATAATATACACAAAATAATTATGTACAATTGTGTGACTCACGGTTGGTACAGACTACAGGATTTAGTCCTTTTGAGTTGCTGTTCGGTCACACTGCTAAAGGACCTTTAGAAATGTTAAAGTGTAAATTAATCCTTCAAGAAAGTAAAGAAGGTTACATTCAGAATTTAGAGAATTGCAAGGAGAATTTAAGAAAACCTTGGAAATTAGCAATAGAAAACGAGAGCAACAATCAAGGGGAAACTAAAAGAAGATATGATCTGAAGGCAAAGGAGAGAAATTTCCGTGTGGGAGATAAAGTTCTAGTATTAATTCAGAAAGAAGGTCCCTCATTATCTTATAAGTTCGAAGGACCTTATCCTATTCTAGGAAAAAAGGGCAATTTGAATTACTTAATTGATATGAGTAAACGTAGAGCTAAGTGGCTGCACATAAACTTGCTAAAGAAATACAACGAACGTCCAGTACTGTGTCGGAGCGAGAAATTAGATTTGAGAAAAACTTTGATGTGCTTAAGAACTTCAAGCTATTTAACTCTAGCTTAGAAGAATAAAAACGGAATGAATTATATAATGTTTTTCTAAATTATTCAAAAACTGGTAGTGATAAATTAAGTATGTTAGATAATGATTTGATAGTTCCCAGCGAGAGTGAATGGAGTTCTCCGATAGTTCTAGTAAAAAAGGAAGATGGAACAGATAGGCTGTACATTGATTTCAGAAAAGTAAATGGTGTTACTAAGCAAAGTAATTTTCCACTTCCCAGGATCGACGATTGCTTAGATAGGATCGGAAATGCTAAATTTATCTCCAAGCATGATTTGGCCAAAGGTTATTGGCAAGTACCTCTAAGCAGACGAGCTAGGAAAATATCCGCTTTTATAACACCGTTTGGTCAATCTCTGTCTTCACTATCCTTCTTTTCAGAACAACAACTCACAAACCAAGAAGAATAGATCTAATACTTCTTTTTTCTGAGCGGAGTATAAGATAACATCTCTTTGTCCCTCTCCTTTACTACAGTACAACCCTTGGAGGAAAGATGGCATAACCCCCACCTAGGCCCCGCAACGCAGACCATTTCCTGACAGAGAGACAAATGAAAAAGGGTTAAGATACCAGCAGCGCGTTTGTTTACACTCTGAGCCCCTCTTCTCTCAAGATCACAAAACAAGGTGCCTTTAGAATTGGAAGATTTCTTTCTTTCATTTCTTTCTTTCTTCGGATTGAAGAGACCTGTAAATGATAGTCAAGAAAGGGCTATTAACTCTCAATAAAGAAACATTTGTTCCTTAATTGCTTCTTTCCCGTTACTCTTGCAAACTTTGCAAAATCAAATAGATTCCTGGATCCTTCAGCTATCCGGAGATATGAAAGCTGCTCTCTGATTTACGTTGCTCTAGAGTCTAGTTTGACAGTTACGTGAGCAAATGACTTTCTAATAGTAAATATAAGTACACTGCCGTAAAAGCAAATCTTTATTACTCCTTATATGCACAGAAAAACCCACACACGCTCATATATACCTATGTATATATATATATATATATATATATATATATATATATATATATATATATATATATATATACATATATATATATATATATATTTATATATATATCTATATATATATATATATATATATATATAAATTTATATATGTATATATATACACACATATATATATATATATATATATATATATATATATATATATAGATAGATAGATAGATATATATATATATATA
>NC_090748.1:64140197-64150197 GCF_036898095.1 Palaemon carinicauda
CTGTAATGTTGCTACATTTAACAGCCTACATAAGAGGGCTACATGAAAGCTGTGTCTTTTCACTTGCAAAGATTACCTTTAAATTTGGCAGGAATAGAGAAACTATGTTTCACATCAATCCCTGAAATTTTCATTTGGATATATGAATTATTCTAGGAACAATTTACTCCACCGTCAAAAGTAACCATTCAACCTATACCTAAATAAATGTTTCCTGTGCTGTTCTATAGCAGATATCTACATGAAAATTGGTATGGACAAAGTAAATATCCATCCCATAAATCCCCGATAATTTCATTCAAATATGAGTATTGTACTGCGCCACAGAAAATCGGTCTCCCACGGATATCGAAAAATGGCTACTGTGACTTTTCTATGACAAGTATCAATACGAAAATTGGTATGGATGTAGCTCATATAACACCCATCGAACTCTAAGAAAAATTATTTGGATATCTGTAAAACTCTAGGAGTAGTATGCAACTCCTCACTGATTATTTAGCTAATAATCACTACTTACGAACAAAAGTGATTGCCAGGGCATGCCTATAGCAGGTATGAACATGAAAATTAGCAGAAACAAAGCTTATATATATATATATATATATATATATATATATATATATATATATATATATATATATATATATATATATATATATATATCGAAATAATCCCTTAAAATATCATTAGAATATATTTATCAATATAGGAGGTATTGTCCCCGGCGCCGAAAATATCAGCTGCATCCCCCCCCCCCCCCCCACACACCCCGCGATAATAATAAATGGGAATGACTTTGCTATGGGTTGGGTGAGTTCGTTTGCGTTAATTTTGGCATTTCATATAATGTCACTCATTCCGTTCGCGACAATAATGTCACGGACAAATATATTATTTTAAACAAAGGCTAAGCAGTAAATTAAATGCGCAGGAAGGGGGGCGGATATTGCCGAGCTATCACTTTGTCTCCCTGACCCGTTGGTTTTTGGGAAGCAGTTCAAGCCACTTTCATTTTTCCTTGGTTTTTGATGACCCAAGCACACGTGTACTGAATCCGTTTCCATGTCAACAGGTACACCGGGGAGAGGGGACGCAGAGTGAGAACCAGTATGGTGCGGTTACATAACCTGCCACTGCTACCCTCAAGCGAGACAAGTCCTCAAACCCCGCAGCAATGTAGGGGAAATAAGAACGCACAGACTATGTAAGTTAGACAGTTAAGTTCGAGTCCTGCTTGTGAGTGGGCAACCCTCACTAGACCCACCGGCCATAAGACGTCTAATAGTTTCCCTTAGTTATTCTGATCTGAATCATGTAAATGTCTGCGAGTGTCCGCTCTCCCCGCGTGTAATTATTGTGTTGGTTAAAAGTAGATTCCATTGTATCTGACTGATGAAATCATTTAAGAGCCAGCGAGAAACTTATTAGTCTTCTGTTATGCGCCCTCAAGATTTAAAGTTCTATTTCACTCGCTTTGACGAAGATATCTGCTCATTTTAAATGTGAAAATTAACTTAGACAATAAATCCTCTTACGTCTAATTCACCCCTCCTATCATGTTATCATGTATTCTTATGTAATTACCCCACGCCCCTATGACAATAATAATAATAATAATAATAATAATAATAAAAACATCCTTGCTAAAATTATACCGTATAAAGATGTTACTAATAAAAATGATTAAAATTCGGTCTAAATACATCAGTATATGTAAATAATATTTTGTAATAGAAGCGTGATTAAGAATGTTACACATTTTGTACTTGATTGATACGTTAGGTAACTGTCCTTCTATGGTTTTTTTTTTTTTTTTTCGCTTTTGCGTTTCTTACCTGGGATTTACTTTGATTCACTTGAGGAACTTTTACTCAAAACTGAGCAAGATGGTTTTGTCTCTTCCTCCGTTTTAGAGATTTTAACGTGAAGGGTTGGAGAATGAGCTCATGTGAGCCCCTAAACTTCGACCACACTCGGGCTAGGCAATTAATTATCCAGGTCAAAGATTTGGCTTAAAAGGCAACTCAAAATATGTCTTACGGTTTATTTTATTATTATTCCTGTCCCTAGTGGCTCTTTTGTAGATATATATCTGTAATATGCTTTAGATTCCAGCACATGAATAACGATTGTCTTCTACAATGCCTCATTCGAAAAATTTCTTCTTTTGGTAAAAATCACTGAGACTTCCAGTTTAAACACATTGTTTAAATATTGGCAGCACTATGCCGAATAACTGCGCAGTTGTTAGCTGCTTCAACACAAAAATAAAAGCCAAGTCTTTAAGTCTGAACATACGATTCCTTCGTTTTCCAAGAAATTAATGCTTAAGATATAATTATTTTTATTATTACTAGCTAAGCTAGTAATGATGAAAGTAAGATGCTATAAAAGCAAGGGCTCCAAAAGGGAAAAATAGCCCAGTGAGGAAAGGAAATAAGTAAACGATATAAGTAGTATTGAAAATTTAAATAAAATATTTTAAAACATTAACAGCATTAAAACAGATATTTGATTTATAAACTATAAAAGGACTTATGCAAGCCTGTTCAACATAAAAACATTTGCTGCGAGATCGAACTTTCGAAGTTTTACTGATTCAACTATCCGATCATTCCACAACTTGGTCACAGCTGGAATAAAACTTCTAGAGTACTGTGTAGTTTGGAGCCTCATGATGGAGGAGGCCTGACTATCAGAATTAACTGCATACTTACCATTACAAACAGGATGGAACTGTCCGGGAAGATCTGAATGTACAGGATGATCATGATTATGAAAAATCTTACGCAACATGCATAATGAACTAATTGAACGACGGTGCCAGAGATTCTTATTTAGATCAGGAATAATAAATTTAATAGACCGTAAGTTCCTGTCCAACAAATTCAGATGAATATCAGCAGCTGAAGACCACACAGGAGAACAGTACACAAAACAAGGTAAAACGAAAGAATTAAAACACTTCTTCTGAATAGATTGATCACCAAAAATCTTGAAAGACTTTCTCAATAAGCCAATCTTTTGTAGAATTGAAGAAGACACATACCTAATGTGTTTCTCAAAAGTAAATTTGCTGTTGAGAATCAAACCTAAAGTTTTAAAAGTCATATAAAGTTAAAGAAACATTATCAATGCTGAGATCCGGATGTTAAGGAGCCACGATCCTTGACCAACTTACAATCATACTTTGAGTTTTGCTAGGATTCAACTTCATGCCCCCATAATTTGCACCCTTTACTAATTTTAGCTAGATCTCTATGAAGGGATTCAGCAACCCCAGATCTTCACTCAGGAGATGGAATTGATGCAAAGAGAGTAGCATCATCTGCATATGCAACAAGCTTGTTTTCTAGACCAAATCACATGTCATGTGTACAAAGTATGAAAAGCAATGAGCCAAGAACACTAACCTGAGGAACACCCGATATCACATTCCTATACTCATTATGGTGCAAGCAACGAGAACTCTTTATGATTTATTGCTTAAAAATTTAATAATGATGCTAAGAAACGACACACCCCCTCCGAACTGTTTGAGTTTGAAAAAAAGGGCCTCATGATTAACACGGTCAAAGGCAGTACTAAAATCAAGGCCAATCATACAAACTTCCTGACCATAATCAAGGGATTTCTGTACAGCATTAGAGATTATAAGAAGGGCATCACATGCTCCAAGGCCTTTACGAAAACCAAATTGCAAACTAGGGAACAAATGATTACCTTCAGCGAACCTATTAAGACGTTTTGCCAAAAGACGTTCAAAAACTTTAGACAATATGGGATTTATGGAAATTGGGCGGTAATCAGTTGGTCTCAAGATGCCTGGATACAGGCATTGATGAACTTAACCCAGATCATGCTGTGGTTTGTTTGGTGTATTTTTGCAAGGACGATGTTGCCGACAATTATTAGGGGTTCAAATTGCATAACGGAAGTTTTGTTTATGCTTCTGATATTCGTGAAACATTTAGTCAGAGGAAGACAGAATATGGACTTTCTTATAAATTTAATTCCTTTCAAGTCATTAAGCCAAAAGATGCTGTACGTGAAACTGTCTGTGCAGCTCTTATCCAGTTCGATTGCATGTGTAATTGAATACTTGTGTAAGTAGTGTTTCTTACACAACAGCATTTGGGAAGAAATTGTTCATTTCATTCATATTGTCAATAAGAGGTTTCGTGTTTTGAGTTTTGTTCAATGTTTGGTGACAAAGTTTCACGAAATGCTTTTGGGATAAATCATGAGGAACGGAAAATAATTCTACAGGAAATAATTCATACCATGAAAACCATTGCAGTTGCTAACTCCAGATTTAAAAAAATGAACAATTCTGTCATTCACGTTGTCTATAGATGGACATACTTATTGCTGAGATAGAGATGGCACTTCTTTATATTGATGTCTTTAAAGTCTTTATTTTGCCATACGTGGTCTCCTCTCTTTGCCTTTTATATTATCTCTTTTCTTATCCTTATGGTGGCTATCAAAATCATCCTTTTTTGACATATCACTGCGACTACTAACCCTTATAGAAGCCATTGTACATGGATAAACAGCAAAAGTATTAATATGATAACGAAAAAGTTAACGGAACGAACAAACTGAGCAAGAGCTATTCTCAAACATGATTGAATTGAACGTAAATTAGAAAATGATTAAGGGTCGTCCCTACATATCTTTTCCGTGCACAATTTCCTCCAATGATCTTCAACGCCTACTTCACGTTGTGGGAAAATTGACCCCCTGCCATCAGGACATACCGAAAGACTTACACACACCGAACTACACGTCTTCATGCACACCGACAGTTGCAAACAACCTCTTATGTCAGATTCACCTTTCGCCTTGTCTAGGCGTTCGACCCATGCAGGTCGTTTCAAGTTGCTTAGTCTCCGATTTTTTATTCGATATTTCTGGGATAAAAGTTCAAAAAAAATTTTTGATCATCGAATTTTTCGTATTTTGGGACATTCAATCTCTGAGGTATTTCTATACTTCAGAGAGAGAGAGAATATACATGTTTCTTTTTCTTTCATTGCTCAGTTTCCTAATGTTCTTATGCATCCTTCATTATTCCTTATTTTTTCCTTATTTTTATTATCGGTTATCTGGAAGTAATTCCCACTACATGTTACCTGCGTTATTATTTATCTAATGGAGATTCTGTGTAAATGTTTTTATATAACAGAACTTTAATTTTAAAAACATTTGTTTCCTAAATAACTAAAATAAGCAAATCTTCTCCAATACAGAAATTGTACCCTCACTCAATGACAACAAGCTTTATTTTGTTTGCGACGCTGTGGGGCCGGAGGGTATGGTAGGGTAATAGACGAGTACTGTAGGAGGATAGGAAATGGAGGGAAAGTCCGAGACATTATGAGCGATAAAGTTGCTAAGTTGCTAAGATTTTGTATTGGTGGATAAAGACAGACTGTAATGAATATTAATGATGCATGAATAACTGAACTGGAATGCTGGTTATCTATTATGCAGGAAGGAGTTAAATCATACTAAAATTGAACTAATATATTGAAAATAATTAGATGAAAATGATGAAAGGAAGCAAAATAGAGGGATAATAAGTTTAATCTTAATGTAATGAGAGAGAAGAGAGAAATTATATTGGAATAAAGATCAAACAGACAAATTGTATATAATTTTGATAGAATTGATGAAAGAAGATAGTTGAATTATAAAATTTGAAACGGAAGAAATATAATGAAACTTAGATGTAGTTTATTAAGGGTTGTAGATGACTTAGTACTTTACTATACAGTTACAGCATCGCAATACACACTATATTACAGTTAACTCTTTACAGTATGCGGAAACAATGTAGTGAAGTATTTAGGGTGTTAGTCAAGCACACTAAAGAAGCAGCCATTTGGGGAGGGTACTGAGGACTCCTTTTATAGGTGACCAATTTCTTCCGAATTTTCGTTTTTAATCCTGCTCTCTATTACTTAACCTCTAAAACCTCGATACATGACTACATTCAATTTAACCCCTTGAATTTAAATTTCAGACTTTTTTTCCATATGCATAGTTGATTTTGTTGGTGGCAGCTATCAAAGTAATTTACCAATGGATTTATTTACGTTTTCGTTATTTTTCCATTCAATCATCATACTGTAAATATAATATCGTCATTATACATGGATGACTTATGTATCAGATTCCATGATTGGACGGTCGTATGAGAATAAGTCACCCTCCTACTTGAAGAATTTCCTAATCGCTGAAACATAATATAGAATATCAAGACATTGTTAAAACAACGTAATTGGTGGTTTTTCATTCCAGAGAGAGAGAGAGAGAGAGAGAGAGAGAGAGAGAGAGAGAGAGAGAGAGAGAGAGAGAGAGAAAGGGTGGGGTAAAGAAAACAGAAAGTAAGAATATATAAACAACATACAAAGAGTGACAGAGATAGGGGAAAGGAGCCAGAGAGAAGGAAAAAGACGGTGAAGAAGAAGAAAAGGGAGCAAGGAATGAATAAGGTAGTGGACAGAGGGATTATTTAGTACAGAGAGAGAGAGAGAGAGAGAGAGGAGAGAGAGAGAGAGAGAGAGAGAGAGAGAGAGAGAGAGAGAGAGAGAGAGAACTAGATAGTAACAGGTCACGTCCAAGAAAGATGGTGAACTGAATTTCAATGCTAGAAAAAAAAATCCTTTTATTCTTATTTGAAAAGAAAATTTCTATACATTTACGGCTCTCTCTCTCTCTCTCTCTCTCTCTCTCTCTCTCTCTCTCTCTCTCTCTCTCTCTCTCTCTCTCTCTCTCTCTCTCTCTCTCTCTCTCTCTCTCTCCTCCCCATATGTGGCCAATAACCGCAGACTCAAAAAGATGCTCAAAATTATAGTTTCATAGATAGAATATGTACAAATTAAATTAATTGAGCAATGTGAATTATTCATTGACTAATTGCCGTTTATATTTCGTGAGTGATAATTGTTCAAAGGCATCTCTGAAGGACATGTAAGACACATCGTCAGTAATAACACGAGCACAGCATTTTCTTTTCTTAGACATTTCACATTTTCAATATATCTTATTGCTCACTGATTTATTTTTTATATAAAGGTAGCCATCTAAACAATTTCTTCTTTTATTTTTCGCTTTCTACAAAACTAAAATCCATCTTTATGGTCTGAGGTCTCCGGAAATAATGATGAAAAAGAAATAAAAACTTTATATGAGATTTAGAAAACAAAGTCATTAACGGCTAAGATAATGGTTTTTATCAATTGTTTTTAACGCTCAGGTATTTTAGTGAATTAAAAATACGAAGGTTTAGAAAATATAGTTAGTAACGGCTAAGATAAAGGTATTTAGCAATGGTGTTTAAGGCTTAAGTATTAGTAATGAACTTTCAAAGAATATGAATCAGATTTCTAGTGTTTAAAGAATGAATATCGGCTTTTGAGCAATCTGTCTTTCAAGGAATTGATCGTTCGAGAAATAATTTTTTAAGCAATTGATTTCAAGCAATTTACCAAGAATAGTAGAAAAACTATATAAACTCTGTTTCCTGACATTACAATCACTTGCTGAAGAATACCAGCGGGTAAGCCACCATATGTTCCTGGATGATGGTATAGGAGGGTCTTCAGGAACAAATTTCCATAATTGACCTTTGCATCCACTGTGGGTGGAGATGATCATCTGACTATTTTCAAGGATATGGAGAAGAGTGCTTTTGTCTGTTCTCACCATCAAGCCACTGGAACTGCACATTGAGAGAGGAACTGTTGTTAATGGATAGGAGACAACACGTTTCAAGTCTAAATCCTCCTAACAGGTTAGTACAAGCAGTCGTCATAACAGATCCCGTGTGCACACCAGAGATGCTATCCGTTTGTCTTTGCTCTTTTTACTGGACTTGGAATTCTCCTTTAATGTCAGCAGTCTCTCCTTTATCAACTGTTCAAAAAACCTTTGAGTCTTCGAAGCATGACTTGATGAACTCTTCATAGCACTCTTTTCCTTTTTGTCTCAATTGAAAAAACTTTTCTTGGTAGGTCTCCTGGACACTTTTCCCGTTCTAATATTAAACAAAATTAGGGATACTTCAAATGACTTCATAAAGGGATTACAGCATCTATTTACTTGCTCAATGATCTTCCATAAGTCAAGGTAACCCTCTTGTTTTGTGATCAGTGTAATTCCGCAGTTGTATCGTCACGGTTCAACATTCCAGGCCACTCATAGACAGCAACTATGATGGCAGTAAAAGCATACTTGATTATCATCTACTGAAGGCATGTGCTGTAGTTGTTGGTGAAAGATGTCAGATCAGTTCATCTAGAAGATTTGTCTGCTTTCACCGATTGCTCCATAGTTAGATCCACTGGGCATCTGCTGAAGGACTTGATTGTTCTATTGACAGTGAAGGCACTAATATGTAGAAGACTCCGAAGGCCAGAGTGTGTATCGTCGATGTTTACCAAATCTAACTGGAATTTGGACAACCAATGAAAATAATTAATAAGGTCTGTTGCGAAGAATAGTTGGATAACTTGAGTGAGAACGTGTGTGAATGGGTCAATGTCATTTGTCCTGATAGCACTTTCTAGACTGTAGTAAGTTGGCCAGGGTACCAGCCAACCATTGAAATACTACCACTAGAGCTACTGGGTCTCTAGTCTGGCCAGACAGTACTACATTCGGTCCCTCTCTCTCTCTCTCTCTCTCGTTATGGGTCATTTTTCCTTTGCCTACACATAAACCAAAGAGTCTGGTCTATTCTTTCAACATTGTCTTCAGTCCTCATACACTTGACAACACTGATATTACCAAACAATTCTTTTTCATTCAAAGGGTTCACTACTACACTATAATTGTTCGGTAGCTACTTTCTTCATGGTAAAGGTAGAAGAGACTCTTTACCTATGGTAAGCGTCTCATCTAGGAGAAGGACACTCCAAAATCAAACCATTGTTCTCTAGTCTTGGGTAGTGCCATAGCCTCTGTGCCATGGTTTTTCATTATCTTGGGTCAGAATTCTCTTGCTTGATGGTACACTCGGGCACACTATCCAATTTCTCATCCTCATGATTTTTTTACTCTTTTTAGTTTATATATGAAAGGTTTGATTTAATGTTGTTAATGTTCTTAAAATATTTTATTTAGAATGTTAATTACTTCTATTGTAGTTCCTTTATTTCCTTGTTTTCTTTCCTCACTTGGCTTTTTTTT
This sequence comes from Palaemon carinicauda, assembly GCF_036898095.1. Taxonomy (NCBI): domain Eukaryota; kingdom Metazoa; phylum Arthropoda; class Malacostraca; order Decapoda; family Palaemonidae; genus Palaemon; species Palaemon carinicauda. Next base: position 64,149,402 of record NC_090748.1, read on the forward strand.
CTTGTTGGAGCCCTTGGGCTAATAGCATCTTGCTTTTCCAGCTATATATAAGGTTGTAGCTTAGCTTGTAATGCTAATAATAATAATAATAATAATAATAATAATAATATTAATAACGATAATAATGATAATAATAATAATAATGATAATAATAATGATAATATACTTATTATCAGTAATCTAGAATTTTGCTGTTCCTCCGTGTGTCACAACCCTGGTCTCATTTGTATACTGATCGTGCTTTGTAACGCATGGTGTAAATATCTCTGAAGACTATGGTTTGCCATGTGTCTACATTAGGAGTTCTTTCATCATCTGGAGCTCTTTAGATTAAACACAACAAAGCTACGAGTTCTTTCTTATCTTCAAGCGTCTCTGGAAACTGTAAATATTAAATGCCAATGCAAAGATGGGATGGCTCCTTTTGCACCTGCTAAAATGTTATCAAATCATTCAATGAGCCAGGTGCCAACACATTGCAGCCAGTAAAATTTCTAGAGCTTTCAGTTTCATCGATGAACTTTCCTATTCCTTTGAAAAATGCCATTTAGACATGAAAGGGACCCAACATTACTAACAGATCATCATACTTTGGAGATTGTTTACATGGATCCGCATGGTCGGCTTAGCCGCATTTAAGTGGTAAGTTACCACCACGTACGGTTGTTGTCATGATGAGAGTTTCCCATATGACATCCAGATTTATGATTGGTTACTTCAAGTTATTCATATGCAGAATAAGTTGTTCAGTCTATTGGTCAGATTCAGTCAATGAGTTAAATCCAACCCACATTGG
>NC_090748.1:64155197-64162697 GCF_036898095.1 Palaemon carinicauda
ATTCAAGTATATTGTACGTAATTTTTGTCGAATTCAGAAATCTATGCTTAGATCTAAAATAAACTCATATGCACTATCATTGCTCATTAATGAGTTTCCAAATGAAGATTTTTTTTTTCTTAATTAAAACAATACATCGTCCTTATCTTATTCACTGCCTAATCTCTAAGCCTGTTTATTGTGAAATTTGCAACATTTTCCTTGAAGTAGTTCTTGTATCAACAAGTGGTATATCTTATATTGCTTTTTCAACCTCATTTCTTCTTACAGTAATTTTAGCTGTAGTTTGTGTGTACATTTATTATCATATGATTCTTTCCTCGATTTTGTCAGCTTACATCCCTCTCTCATTTGTTGGAGCTGCCAACGTTTGTACAGTTACCTTAATTGATTCAATATTCTCTGCTAGATTATCAATCTTCTCCGCAAAAGTATCTACTCTTTGGTCAATAGACTGGATCGAATTCCCTGAGTCGTCTGACTGACGGACTCCAACTCCCCAGATCTCGTTTCATGTTCACTTATGACTGTTTCGATGCTGAATATTTATTCCTAGTTCTGTTATTTTCATCTCCATATTTTCCTGTTATGTTGTTTCAACTTGCATATTGATTATACACTTAGGACAGTGACATTTAATTTTCTTTAAATATTCGTAACTGACTCTAATATCTTCATACACAATCCTTTCGTGAAAATAAAAATCACATACACTGCACATCCTATCCAATCTTTCTTGTCCTCTTCCAAACCTAAACGGGTGAAAAATACTTATTCCCCTCATGGTGTAGTATTATTTACGGTTTTATTTCCTTCATCTGAGTGCTTCTATTTCACTGCGAAAATGTAAGAGATCACTCAGAGAGAGAGAGAGAGAGAGAGAGAGAGAGAGAGAGAGAGAGAGAGAGAGAGAGAGAGAGAGAGAGATTAGCTGGCACTTTGCATCGCCCTGGTCTAAAGCATTATATATATACATATACACACACATATATAGATACATACATGTATGTATGTATGCATAATGACCTACTACCAACGATTACCAGTTCGATTTCCTAACATCTTCAGATATGATCTCCACTATAATCCAATGGAATATAAGATTAAAAAATAATGGACTTTTATTTTCCCGCTCAGTCTTGAATCAATGCCGGGGAGAGTTAAACTACAACAACTTTCAGCGAAAAAGAAGATGTCTTTCAAGGGCTGGATTTTACATTTTGGAAACCTTTCGTAATAGACGAAAGTAAAAGTCGTAACAAGGAAAGTACCAGATCCCACACGATGGCGGCCAGAGGGGCATGAGAGTGGGTGTACATGCCAGACATGTAAAACTGCACTCCACAACTGCCCTGGTCCTCTCCTTTTGGGGGCGATAGGGGAGAGCCTACTTGCGTGCTTTATCAAGTCTGCTACTACCCCAATGCCCACACCGGAGACTCCTACGCCATCTCCTAACCAGGAGACATCAGTAAGGACCACAACAGTGGAAACTCCACTAACCTCCACACCAATGCCTGAGACTTACATCCCGGCCTTGGATCTCCACTTACCTGAGGAGCCAACCACCACTGCAGCCACCCTAAACACCTCGACTCCAGAGCCAGTGGACAACACTCCAGCCATGGCTTCCGAGGTCGCCACCGACAACCAAACACTGGAACATGTATCCCGGCATGGAGAAGACTGCAATTGCACTAGATGTCTGTCGCAGCTCCTACATGAGGCCATGGATGACCCACCGGCCGCAAGACCAATGGCACAAGCCCAGCTGCCTAAATTCAAGTTTCCTGCCACCGAAGACACACCAACCTACGCCGCAGTAGCTGCCATAGCAGCCGCCAAACCTGGCCTCAACTTTTCAGCCAGGCCCAACTTAAAGGGTGACATCATCATCACCCCAAGGACCACAACACAGCCGAACTACTCCACAAGGAAGCCACCCTTACCCTCCTGGATCCTAACAAGAAACAGAGGAAAGCGGTGGTCTACAACTACCCAGCTAGACTGCCAGTCGCCCTCATTGAAGAGTGCCACAACGTTGCCCAGGCCAAGAGGAAACTGGGCAGAGGCAGCACACCTTCCAGAGAAGTCATAGTCACTTTCATCGGCCCCATCCCGCCCGACCTTGACTTAAGAGTGTGGGGAACCTTCCCCATCAGAGACCTAGGAAAAGAGCCACTTCGTTGTTTCAACTGCCAACGTTTTGGCCACCACAAGCACGACTGCAGAAGCCGGGCAGTCTGCGGGGTCTGCAGTGGATCCCATCCAACTCAGACCTGCATCAATGCCCACAGTGAAGGACGAGAAACTCAGGCGAAATGCCCCAATTGTTCCAAACCACATCATGCATGGAACAAGAGGTGCCCAGAGTTCCTAAGACGGCTGAAACCTCAGCAAGTTTCCAACCCCACTGCCGTGCCCACTCCTACAGAGGATCCATTGCCGCAGAGGAAACCACGACAGAGGCCTCCTCGGAAGGCGGCTCCAGTCCCAACACCAGCAGTCAACCAAGAACCTAGGACCACTGCTAGCCCAGTTGCAGAGCCTCCTTCTTGCATTACTCAATCTCCTCCCCATCCCCCAGCAATATCCTCCATCCTTTCCCAGGCAGAGTCTCTGCCAATTGATACCTTGATCCCCTTAATACTGCAACTAGTAGTCAAAGTCTGCTCCCTTGCCCAGACTCCCTCCACCGTAATACAATCCCTCCTTAGTCCCATAATTTCACCCTCCCTCGTGCAGAGATAAGTACCTATGCTTTGAACTGCCACTTTTCTCTACTACTCGAATTCTTCCCTCCTCTCCCAGTCTCTCCTACTTACTGGGACTCACTGCTATCAACACTTTTACCTACTGCTAAAATCTTTCATTTTGGCTCCAAGTGGTCCTGTTTCTTGGTCCACAAGGTCATGCTCTTGGTGCTGAGCGACCACCTTGCAACCACGCTCAGGGGGCTGAGCAGTTGCAATTCCAATACTTTCAACCCTTGCAACTATGCTCAATGTGCTGAGCAGTCGCACCTGCAGCTAAGCTCAATGAGCTGGGCGGCTGCAGATCCAGACATGAGAAACTATTGCTGCTGTGCTAACAAAGATCCATCATCTGTGCCACATATAATTCATAATCTGTGTTATTATTAATTAAAGGTTTCGACCCAGCACACGTTACTTAATCTAACCCCTGAGGCGGGCTGCCAACGCAAGAGCCCGCGTCCAGCTATATGCTGGGCAATCTAAGCAAGCAAGCAAGCAAGCAAGTAGCTTTCTTGGGGTGGCTTCTGATGCATGTCTCGGCTGTGCTGCCCTCGAACGCACGGAGCCAAAGAGAGCTAGTCTAGGGCTCTCTAGACTCTAGAGCCCCAGACTAGCTTTCTCTCGAGTCTCGAGTCTACAGTACAGGAAGATAGACGGTTGGGCGTGCTGCGTGTAGAAAGAGAGGGGCGGAGAGACGGCTAATGTGGGACTTATCCTAATCATCAACTCATATTGGGGACTATGGCTGATTGTCTAAGAGACCCCGTCCGGGCACAAAGCCCGGGCAATCTGCACGCACACACGCACGCGATCAGCTCACGAACAAAGATGATACCCCGGTAGGCTGCACAGAGCTAACATGGAGCTTTAGAGGTGGAAAAACTATTAAACGTTGCTGCAAAAATGAGAACAAAACAATGTCAGAAGCCGTTTGGGATGGAGATGCTTAACACTATTTTTCCCAAGCTAGATGCAAAGAGAAGCAAAACATTTAGCGCATACCATCACAAGAAGACAAGTGTATTTCATCTCTGAAAAGATCATTAAGGTTAAATTGAATAGATTCGGAACACAAATTCGCCACCAAGCAGGAAGAAATATGACTGCCAGTTATTTTTTTTTTTCGCCAAGTTTTGAGTTATAGACGTTTCCCTCATTATTTCTACTAAATGCGTGTTAGAGAATGAACATAAAGCTAAATCATAATCAATATATGACAAAATGTCTATCAATCTTCCTCCTTTAGGATATGCATAGCATATTTGTATCATTATTTCTTACCAAGAATCAAAACGGTAAAGCCTTTATGTCTTCCCTTTGTGTCTTTTCAAGAAACTGAAGAGAACTCTGGCAATGGTAAAGATATATCTTTCTAGATGTATGTGCAATATAAGCGCCATAGTCTAGAACCAACTTCTTTTCAGAAACTAGTCCCCTTCCATTTCCAAGAATTATGAAAGTCGACACCAAAGAAGGTTTGACTTCTCCGTATGTTCATTAGATGCCTCTTATGGCTTTAAGTCTTTGCATGAGGGAACAACGAATTCTTGCAAACAGTTGTAGTCCTACCCCACGTGTTTCTCACATGCTCGTATACTTTAACGGCATTTCATTTTACTTTTATCTCTCTCTCCCCCACACTGATAAAAGAACCTGTTTAAGCTTGTATTTTTCATGCATTATCTGTTTTGAATCTTTGTGATGCTCTCGCTCGCAAGTCAAGTACTTGTATATGAGCTCGTTGTCTGTTTAATAAAGTTAAGTTTCATTCTTCTCGCCTCTCCGTTATAATCAAATTGGTGACCGCCGGAGAAACATCTCCCTCCCACATTCCCCCTCACTAATGTACCCTACTGTCTGATGATACCACCCTCCGACCCTCACTATTCTCTCCACTCCCCATCCATAAAACTAACACCTTTCTCCAGTACAGAGGCATTTGTTTGGTTTCAGCACGCTGAATTCAGTTCCACATAAAGGGCGTGACTCACTCAAGCACCAAAGCAGAGTATGTACTCGCGTGATCCCCAAGGAAACTTTCCTGGAAATCTCTGATTGGCGTATGACGCCTTCAAAACATACCTGCTGGAACAGTACTCACCATTGCCAGCAGCATGTATAGCCAAGCTTCTTCAGCTCTTTCAACAAATATTGGGGGACCAAAAGGCTTCGCTCGCCCTGCCACTTACTAGCACCCATTGGCCGCAGTTATGTTACTACCACTCCAAATTCACGCCTGCTGTGAAGAAATGTGGCCAAAAACTTGTAATGGTGGAATCACACTTGTAATATCTTGTCCTTGTAATCTGCTAACCTTCAGCTGATGATAGCAAGCGAAAGCGTTGTAGTGTTAAATTATGATATCGTGGTTCAAGGAGCGAATTGGAAAACGTTAAACGAAACCGATTAGCTGATATCATCATGGCACTAAGAAATTTTCTAACTGTTGCTGTAATAAGAAATATCGATATATTACGTGAATTGAAGAATTCTACAACTACCAAAGGATGAACAAAGCAGATTTTTATTGTCTTTTGAGGCTTTTTGGACCTAAGACTGCCAAGCAAGACTTATCCTATTTGCAGCCGACATCTTGTGTTTACACCTGACATCATGCTCGCAGTATATACACTCTGCTATCATCCAGTCGGGAAACCAATATCTCTAGTAACAACATCTTCTGCTTCCCATTTTGGGCAGCTGCTGGCTAAAAAAAGCCTCGTATGATTCCAGCTTAAGTACGCCATCGCTTGTAGCAGTGGCCTCCCCTATTGCTAATCTTTTCTTTTTACATGATTAGGTACGGGTGCGCTATTTTTAGTAGACACTGGTATTTGCCATTCTCCTCTACAAAGGCCACTCTCCAGGACTTGAAATAGTCTTTCTAAGCCTGCCGATATCCACCTGGTTGCTGCCAATGGATCTGCGATCCTCAACCACAGGTACGAGACTCTCAGATAATCGTTTGTGGGTGCCAAATATCATTGGAAGTTTATAGTTGCTGGCTTCACATTGTTAATCCTTGGTGCAAATTTCCTCTCCCATTACCACTGCCTGGTTGATGTTGCTCAACGATGGTTAGTCAACGCAGGCTCTTACTCGTCAACACCTCCTCAACCTGCCCCCTCCGACCTCGCTCTCCACAACAATGCACCCTCGGATGCCTATGGCCAATCTTCATGTCACACCAGTAAGTCTTCTGTCCAGAACTTTGCCAAATGCCCACAGTTCCCACCAAACAAGGTATTTATCACCCTATTAATACAACGGGGTCCCCGGTGATTCCCCAGATTCAGGCGCCTGGCACTGGATCATTTGGCAGCCACTAAACAAATGTTCACAGAAAGGGAACAAATGGGCCTTTGCCATAAAAGCCTAAAGGCCATGGTCGTCGCCCTCACACATCATCCTGAAGAAAGATGGCTTCATGCGTTCATGTGGGGATTACAGGCATTTGAACATGTAGACAGAACCAGATCACTACCCCCTCCCAAACTTCGCCAACATTACCTCCTACTTACACAAAACGAATGTGTTCTTCTCGCTTGACCTCCTGAATAGGTATTATCAGGTACCCATGAACCCAAAAGACATAACTAATATCGCCACCTTCTAATTCCTCATGGATGGCTTCTTTGGGGACCTCCCATACATGGGTGACATACATGTTTCCAATTCCTCCAAAGAGGAACACCTCCATCACCTACACATCTTGCTCAACCACCTACAATAGAACGACCTTGTAGTCCAGTATGACAAGTGTACCTCTGGTGCCAACAAAGTATCTTTCTTAAAGCACCATACAACTTCTGAATGAGTCCACCACCTCCCTGAGAAGGTAGCAACCATTCAGAACTTCCCCACCCCTTTGACTGACAAAGCATTACAAAAATTCTTGGGCATGATTAATGATTATCACCAGTTCCTACTAAACATCGCTGCCCCTCTTACCTTCCTCTACACCTCCCTTATTGGCAAGACAAAAGACCTGAAGTGGGGTACCCGTCAAGAAGTGGCCTTCTACAATGCGAAGAATGCCCTATCAACTACTGCTGCTCTCGTTTTTTCCCACGCCACATGCCCCTCTCCTTCTCTCCACCAATGAAAGATACATCAATATTGATGCAGTCCTTAAGCAACAGGTCAACGTCTCCCCAGCCCATTAGCCCTCTTCAGTAAGAAACTGTCCATGGTGGAATTGGGCTACTCTACCTTCGAAAACGATTTGCTCTCGGTACATTTGACTGTCCATTACTCTCGCCACTTCTTAAAAGGTACACCCTTCATCCTTCCCACAGACCACTTGTCTCTGGTGCACGCCTTCACTCACCAGTTCAATGCCTGGTCCATGTGTCAACGCCAGCATCTCTCCGCCATGTCTGAGTACAATTGCATCCTTTTTCATGTCCTTGGAAAAATAATCCCATTGCCAATGCCCTATTAAGAAACACACTGGCTGCCATTTACCTGGGATTAAATTGCAATGCCTTGACAGAAGCCTAGCATAAAGATCCAGAGTACCAAGCATGTACAACATCCTGCACATACCTCCGTTGGAAATTGTCACCCTTGACAACTCCAATGCCGCCCTCCTATTTGATGCTAGTACTTGTAGACCATGACCATAGTTACCTGTCCCCATGCGCCATTAGGTGTTTGATTTCTTTCATGTTCTTCCACATCCATCTCGTCAAAGTTCATTTCTCACGGCATTACTAAGGATTGAGTCTGCACTTGTACTTCA
>NC_090748.1:64167697-64170197 GCF_036898095.1 Palaemon carinicauda
TTCTTTTAGGAATGCTATGAACAATTTAGGAGAGATAGGGTCTCGTTGTCTAACTCCTTTTCTTAATTGGAATTTTCTCACTAAATTTATGTAGTTTTGCGATTGATGTACTACCTGTATAGATACCTTTGAATATTCTAAAATAATTATCATCTATTACTCGTCTTTGATGGGCGTCATTGCTGCTAATTTTTTTACAAGATCAAATGCTTTCTCGTGGTCTTTAAAAGCCCTGAATAGTGGTTTGTCATACTCAGTTGATTTTTTCATTGGCTGGTTAATTACCTGCCTGCTCTCTTGGCTGATCAAACTCTTGCTTTCCTTCTCTTTTGCCTAATATGAACTTCGTAAATATTTCATATATTACTGAAAGTAAACTTATTGGGTGGTAATTTTTCAGGTCTCTTGTGTCTCTTTTTGTGTGAGATAATATAATGATGATATTGTTTTTCAAGCTGAAGGTATAGAGCAGTCTTGCAAACATTTTGCGTAAAGTTTAGAGAGATTTACTATCAGGAAATCTCCTCCATCTATCATAAATCACTTGTTTCTCTGTTTTGCCTCTTTTCATTTCTTTTAATTCTTTATTTACTTCTACTGTTACTTTTGGTACTGGCTCAGACGTTTCATTATTTTTATTGGAAGATTTATTTCTTATATCACTATGGTATAGAAATCCTCTGCATTTTTCATCACTTCTTATGTTGATATATCAGTCGGCGCCCTATTCAAAGTTTTCTTTTCATCAAATTGATGCTTCTTCCTTCCATCACTTGTTTTCCAAAATTTTTGCCTGATTGTGTTTACAATTGAATTACGCTTTTAGTTTGTGTATTTTCTAATAGTTCCGCTAATTCTATTTCATCTCACTTGGATTTTACCTTCATTTCAAATATTTCCTTTATTAGTTTTTTTTTGTGAGTTTTATTTAATCTTGTCTAGAAAATTTTCCATCTAACTCTTGTTCTGATTCCAATGCAAATTCTATTAAATTACTAGTATAGAAGTACTTATTTTGTATTTCTAAAGTAAATTCATCATATTTTTCTATTAGTGAGGGAATGTTTATTTTCTTTTTTATATTTACCTTTTTTTCTTTCTTTCCTTAGATCTAGAAACATTTTACTTCTTAAAAATCTATGGTCAATTGACTTCAACTTGATTAACACTGTTACCCCTTTAAGTAAATTAACATTTCCTCTGAGAATAAAATCTAATTCATTTTTCGTTTCTACATTCGGGCTTCTATATATCCAATTTCTTTTCAATTTTTATAAAGGAAAACATTTCAATGATTTTTAAATAGTTTTTTTTTTCAGCAAATTCTACTAGGATGTAAGCATCCTCTGTCATTTCTTGTGCGTACTCCAAATTTGCCTACAGCCGATTCTCCTCTCTTCTTATGATATACTTTACATAGATATCCCCAAAACACATATTTGCCAAGAGAGTCTTATGTTTTTCTCTTTTCAAGACATTGTGTCAGCGAGCAGTCAATTTGTAACTAAGAGGCGAGATGAATGCAACTAAACTTTATTAAACAATTTTCAAGAGTATATACAGTGACTTACGAGCATGAACGTCACAAAAATTCAAACATGATGAAGCTTGTGCTAGCATGATAACACAGCTGGCCAATTAACAGTGCAGGGAAGAGCGAGCGATAAGATAAAAAATCAAAACCGTTACAGTGTACGAACGTGTATGAAACACGTTTGGTACAATATCCACAGATCTTCATAAAAGCTTTTATTTTATTCCTCTGTATTTGATGCTGTTGGTGCATACTTTTTATGTAATTTCATAATCAATTCTGCAATTATATTACTGATACTATAAGATTCTGCTATGTTACCTACACAATTTTTAATCTTAAGAAACCTCACTCCATTTCCTTTGTTCCTTTCGTATCCTCTGATGCAAAAGATATGACCCGCTTCTAATTCCATGTAATTTTCCCCAGTTCTTCTAATTTCGCTCAATCATATTGATAACCCAATTTATTCATCTCGCTTTTCTAGTAACGTAGCAAGATCTTCCCTAGACAGGATACTGACATTGTACGTTCCGAGGTTCAGTTTCCAAAGGTGGCCTTTTATAGTCTATATATATATATATATATATATATATATATACATATATACTATTTATATATATATAAATAGTATATATATAGACATATATATATATATATATACATATATATATATATATATATATATATATATATATATATATGTATGTATATATATATATATATATATATATATATATATATATATATATATATATATATATATATATACATATATATATATATATATATATATATATATATATATATACATACATATATATACATATATATATATACTATTACATATATGTATATATATATATATATATATATATATATATATATATATATATATAGTTTTGCTAATACAAAGGCATTTTTAAAACAGATTTTTTATTAACAATGCATTATTATCAGGTGTAA
>NC_090748.1:64175197-64177697 GCF_036898095.1 Palaemon carinicauda
TAGACTAATTCACTTTGGATCAATTTGCATTAGACTAATTGTCGTTAGACCAATAGTCTCGGACCGCTGATAGCCAGCTTAATGCTCTCATTGAGTGAGTGTACTCCAGGCTGAAAAAATACATTTCATAGGGTATAGCAATTGGGAAAATAGCAGTGTGAAGTCTGTATTATTTTTCCTATAGTCAATAATTAATACACCCCCCAGACTTGAATATATATATATATATATATATATATATATATATATATATATATATATATGTGTGTGTGTATGTGTGTGTGTGGTGTATATATATATATATATATATATATATATATATATATATATATATATATATATATATATATACATATATATATATGTTTATATATATATATATATATAAATATATATACATATATATATATATATATATATATATATATATATATATATATATATATGTGTGTGTGTGTGTGTGGTGTGTGTATATACAGTATGTTTATATATATATATATATATATATATATATATATATATATATATATATGTGTGTGTGTGTGTATGTGTGCGCGTGTGTGTGTCTGTGTGTATGTGTGTGTGTGCGCGTGTGTGTGTCTGTGTGTATGTGTGTGTGCTTATAGTATGAATGTAGATATGTACATTTATATATACATATATATATATATATACATATATATATATAGATATATATATATATATATATATATGTATACACACTCATATAGATATATATATATATATATATATATATATATATATATATATATATATATGCGTGTGTGTGTGTGCGTGTGTGCGTATGTGTCATCTCATTTGCTAGTTTCCATAATTGTGTCTTCTCTTGTAGGAATGTTGAATTGAGAGGGATTCAAGCCTATGTGACAGTTTCCGCTTGTTTTTGATGTACCAATGCTGATTAGTGTGGACTGTATGGTGGCCCAAAGGGTCAATATACGCATGGAGAGTGGACTGTGGAACTTCTGATATTGTCAGAACGCCAGAAAGTTTCATGTGCTTGTCAGTCACGTGTGATATGTACAGACCTGCATTGGCCCTTTGAAAGAGCATCCATATTAAGCTATTCTTCATTAGGACAGACCTTTGTTATTTTGCCCGGCTTTACCACTTGCCCTGTTTGGTTGTCTGTTCATCACAATGAATTTCTTATTATACAGTATTTTTATTTTCCTCCTTACCAGAGAATGAACACTCATAAAGATTTGTGATATTTTAATTCACATTTGGAGCAATAACCTTCAAATTTATTTATTTCTTATTTTGCATGCCCTTCCTGTGCACTGTGCCCAGTTTAAATTTCCTTCTCGTCATTCTTTGATGATTTATCAATAATTCTGTCATTATTTAAGTTTCGAGTTATGCCTTTTATAGAGCCAGTAATAAAGAACCCCATCCCTTTCAGAAAAAAAAGCATTTCTTCATCTGTTGCACCAAACTCTTTTAACCTATCATTCACATTTCTTTCAACCCATTCGAGGAAAATCAACCTTTTGTCAAACCTTTTTTGTTTTAATTCTACTGCTAGATGCAAATTTTTCATCCCTTTCAGGAAAAGCCTGCTCATTTCTCTCTCTCTCTCTCTCTCTCTCTCTCTCTCTCTCTCTCTCTCTCTCTCTCTCTCTCTCTCTCTCTCTCTCTCTCTCTCTCAAACTTCTTATTCTAATTCATGTATTCAGTCAACAAATTCCAATTTATTTTTGCTCTTATGTCTTGCATTCTCTCCTCTTATTAAATTCATCTAAGCATTTTACATGAGTATTCATGAGTATATTGCCAATACCTTCATAGTCTGAGGCTTTGAAGCCTTAATGCGTTCAATACCGGATCTCTAAGGCTTTGACACGTAAATTCTATTTGTCTCCATTCATTGAAACTCATCTGACTTGCACAGTATTCTACATGCTCTAACATCTCCGGATTTCTATCCTGGTGCTATTTTATCTGAAAATATTTGTAGTTGTGGTACAAGCTGTGGAAATTTTCCTAAGTCTCTTATCAATATTTTGTGCATCTGCCATCTTTATTGCCTCCCTTATCTTGTAACTCACTTTTCTTCCTTTTTACCATCATTTATTATATTTACTCTAAGATACCAAGATAAGATACTTGTATAATTAACTACGTAAATTTTCCTACCAAATGTACTACGGTAACATTTACTGTTCTTTCCTACTGGTTTTCCTTCCCTCTTATCACTTTCTTCTTTCCTTCTACAAACACTTTAATCCTCTTTTACCAGCTGCTGTGGTTCCTCTTTACTGTCACAAATCAGCACAGTATCATCTACAAACATAGACTGTTCACCTGACATTCAAAAGACAGTTTCTCACCCCCACCACCTTTCACTTTTATCGCAGATACATGACACATTACTATTACAGACCAACTGTCACACCAAAACAAATATCTGCCTCACTATATGTTCTGACCTATTTTTCAGTTTCATCATGCTGACTTTTGATTGTTTTAAAAAATG